>NC_052547.1:961396-1026396 GCF_016699485.2 Gallus gallus
TGTTGATCTGCTGGAGAGGAAGAAATAGGGTCAAGTGTTGGGTCCTGCGTTTTGGTCACAACAGGCTTGGGGGAGGAGTGGCTGGAAAGCTGTCTCATGGAAGGGGACTGTGGTGTACTGGTTGACTGTGGGCCAAATATGAGCCAGCAGTGTGGCCGAGAAGGCCAGTGGCATCCTGGCTTGGATCAGGAACGGTGTGATGAGCAGGACGAGGGAAGTCATCCTGACCCTGTACTTGGCATTGAATGCTCATTGCGCAGGGCCCAGCAGCACCCACTTCTCCCTGCTGAAATGCACGGCCACATCCTGCAAGAAGCTGTTTGCTGGGATCACTTGAAGCCAGGGAAGGAGCTCGTGGGGAAGGTGAACTCTGGTGCCGGTGGCTTCTCTATCCCAGCATGTGAATACTGGCAACCCTCTTTCCCTGTGTGTTCACATCCCTCACCCCATGGCTGCTTCTGCCTGCATCCCCATGCCCCTACGTGCGATGGATGTACTGTGGTCATTTGTTGCTCTCCTGGAGGTCATGTGAAATCATCCTGCTATGGATTATTTTGTGTCCTGAAGAGTATGGGGTTACTGTTTACAGTGAAGGGTCTTTTGGGCAGTTGTGTGTCTTAAAGAGTGTTTTAACACATCTGGACAGTAGGGTGGTGGTGTCTTTGATGTTTTTTGATGTTTGTATTGCAAGTACACATCTGACTTTTGTGTAAGTGTGTTGTGCTTTCCTTCCCTGTGTTTGCTGTGGTTGGATTACAGGTATGAAAACCAGGACTAGACATCAGGTATGTGACTCTTTTACTCAATCTGCTGTTACAAGTTAGTGTAGTTCGTCTATTGTGAGTGGAAGCCTTCCTGTAGGTCTGGATCAGATGATCGCTGGTGAAAGGCAGAAGACTCATGGGAGCGTGCTGAGGCAAGAAAGGGCAGGGGAGGTGTGAGGGGGTGTAGCTGTTTCTGTCCAAGTCCAGCCCTCCCTAGTCCTTTTCAGGGCATTGCCTGGGGGTAAAAGCCACCTGGCACTCTGACTGGGAACACTGGTCTTACTAGATTTTCTTCCCAGCACAGCCAGCATGCTCTCCACACTTGCTTTCTTCCTTTGAATGTCCTCCTTTGTCCTGGCCTTGAACATTAGGCCTAGCCCACAAAGACTGTGAGCAACAGTATTGATGGTGTTCTAGTGAAAGCAGATTAATGGTCACAAACGCATCTTGGCCTGGGGGGGTCAAAAGAACTGCTGTCAGACGTAACAGCTAGGGGGCAACTATGAGTGCACTCAGACAAAATCTGGCACTCATCCTACCTCAAAGATGCCGGACAGCCCAACTGCCCCTCGAGCTCTCCTGCACGGCAGCAGGTTCATTGACAGGATTTCCCTTGAGTGCGGCTGTCTCTTGAGTTCACACCTGGAGAAAGAGCCCTCACACCTTGATGTTGAGATACCTTGCCAATACTGATCCTTGCTAAGCAGTTAAAGGTTCATGTGCAGCTTTTTCATGAGGTTTTATCTTAGATTGCTTTTGCACATGACCCCTTTGACATAAAGGCTTGATGAAGTCTGAGGCCAGCAGTGGGTCCCACTGCACCGGGCTCCTTACCTCTGTGGTTCAAGGAGCTCACAACCACTGTGAGACTTTTGAGGTAACAGGAGGACCTTGTGTGTGTGTGTCTGACAGTGCCCTCTAGACAGCAAATGGTCAAGTGTATCGAGCCACCGTCAGGCCTGTTAAGTCACTACAACTTATGCCTATTGTAACAATGTGGGTATCCCTGATTGTCCTGTAGGAATGTGGAGTGTGGTTGGACCCATGTGGACCTGTTGGTGAATTCTATGGGATGGCAAGGGGGGACACTGGCTGATGCACAGGGCTGGGAGTGAACTTCAGCTCTGGATTCTTGCACGAATGAGACCATGCCTAGGGTCTTCCAAAGCTCTTCTTCCAAGGGTGATAAAGACAAACTGCAGCACTGGCTGAAGTAGGTGATCCATCATGCTGCTGTCTGTTTGGTGTACCGTGCCTTAGGGAGGTGGGTCAGATGTTTTACCTGCTTCTGAATTGGAGAAATGCCTTAAGTGAGACTTCAGCGGTGTGGGTTATTGGCACTACCACCTTTAATGCAGAGTAGGCAGCCAGATAACTTTTTCATGCTACGCTTCTCTTCTGCTCCGTGTCAGAACTGAGACCAGAACACAACTGGGTTTAAATGGAGTTCTGCCTCAGCCACAGGCCCTAGCCAAAACCATTCTCAGTTACGTGTGTTTCTAGTTCAGCTGGAAGGGTGGGTTTGAGTGTACCCAGCACCTGGGCCTGTTGAGAAGGTAGTTCTTTCTGTCTTGCTGGAAGACGTTGTTTCATTCCTCCAGCCATGTTTTTGGCCTTTGTGAGTTGGTGAAAGGCCACAGCAGCTGTGGTATGCAGGTGTAAGAGTAATGCCAGTATTGCGTGGACCCGGAAGTTCTTGCACCTGCCTTGGTGCAGTAGGGATGCAGAACACCTGAACCGTCTGTATTGCACTGTGTAGTATTTGGGCTTTCCTGAGCAAGCTACAGGCAGGGCTTTCACTGTGACAAGCCTGGTGCTTGTTCCTTCTGGGGCTTTATAGCTCACCCTTCTCTTGTAGGTAGTAATCAATGAGTCTACTGCCTTTCCTAATGCTTCCGGTGAGATGGCAATAGGGGATCATTGGTGTAGTGGTATGTTATGGGGGTTATTCCACTCCGCTAGGTCCAAGTTAGGACAATATGGAGGTGAATGTATGTATCCTGCTGGCAGGACCTGAGATGTCCGCTGCCTGCAAAACCATCTCATGAGGAGTAATTCTGATGGGAGACAAAGCAAGAAGAGCTACAGGAAGATTGGGGGAGGAGGGTCCGAAGGTTACCCATGGGAGCCTCTTTGCCAATGGCACTGCTTGCACTACTTAAACCCAAGCTCTTTAAGGAAGCGTTTGTCCCTTGACTGCACGAATGTGACCATTGTGGGAACCACGACACGGGAATCAGTCACGCTCACCTTTTTTGGTCTGTGGTTGTTGGGAATGAGGTCAAGGTGAAGGGTGGTACCTGCAGCCCTGATGGTGTGGGAGAGCAGGAGGGAGTGCACAAGGATGAAGAGGAATGAGGCAGAAAGGAAAATGATGCCCATGGGGGGAGAAGCTGGGGTCCTTCTGCACAGCAAAGAATGGCCTTACAGCATTAGGCATCTCCAGGAGCAGGTTTTCATTGACCTAAGGCTGAATAAGCATCGCAGAAGTGCTAGACATGCTCTGTGAATGATCAGAGCTTGTCAGAGGGACTTTAACTGGGGATGTGTCAGCTACCCACTCATGGTACCTATGAGACACTGGAAACGCAGGAGGTGAGTGGTTTCAACAGCCCTCAGCCCAGCATGGATGCTGGAAGGTGGTCTGGCCTCCATCTGCCTAGAGGGGATCCCTGATGGTTAAGTGGCAGTCCCAGGAGGAGTGCTTGTACTCAGTGATGGTGGCCACTGTCACCCACAACTTGAACTCCATCTCAGCACAGGGGAAGAAACTGGCCCAAGGGGAAGGAGTACTGCAGAATGCAGGAGGGAAGTGGGCTAGCAGGCTGCATGCAGGTATGGGGGATCACCCTGCCTTCTAGGGGTTACTTGTTCACTGCAGGGCATGGGGCAGCACTCCCAGGCCCCAGGTACTCACCTATCCATCTCCCTTGTGTCCTTTGTGCCCAGGAATTGCTAGCTAAACTTCTGCCTCATCCTGCTGACCGAGCAGCACAGAAGCAGACATGGTTAGGGGTCAGTGGTGGGGGGAGTTTTGCTTAATGAAGTCGTCATGCCCGGAGGGGTGTAAGAGGTATGTAGATGAGGTGTGTGGGGACAGTTTAGTGGTGGACTTGTGTTACGTGATGCTGGAATGAGTCTTACAGCTGTTTACAAATCTGAATGACTCCGTTAATTCTCCAGTTCTGTGAGGGTATGGTTCTGTGATTCTATGTTTGTGTAGGTTAACAATTGTACCTGGTCTTTTCCCAACTGAATGGCTGTAAGGTTGTATGATCTGGTTCTGAACTCTCCCGCAGGACCATCAGAGCAGGTTTCCCAGGCCTGTGTGCTGCTGGCTTTTGAAGACCGTCAGGGAAGGGAGTCGGGAATCTCTCTACAACTCAGTGCTCTTATGCTTTCCTCACAGGAGTGCTCCTGGCCCTGAATCCCTGAGGGAACACCAGGGATGGATTCGGGTGATAGTGACCTGAAAACCACTCTGTAAAGAGCAGTGGAGCGCAGCGCATTACCTCTGGCCAGAGGTATGCCATGTAGTTGGTGACTGAGTGCTGCTGCTGCTGCACTTCAGGGCCAAGTGCTTGTGTTTTGAATGTGGAGGTGTTGCAAACTAAGTCAGCTTTCCTACCCACTCCATGCCCCTGGATGAAGCTATAACGTAGCACAAAGTGAGCACCCACCTTCCTCAAGTCCCAAGAGCTGCACTGAGCTCTTCCCCTACTCCCTCTGTTTCCATTTCTGTCATTGTCCTGGCAACATTTGTGCAGAGGGACTGAAGGGCCAACAACTGTCCAGAGCCTTGGACAACTGATGCACTAGGAGTGCCTGGAATTTTAATTGATCCAGGCAGATCTCTAGGTGGTCATCTACTTCACCCATCACTTGGCTTCCACATCCTCTGTACTTCCGGTTTATCAGCTGTGACAGCACTTCTGTCAGAAGTGCTTGGCTTAGCCTGAACAGCTCAGTAGTGGAAGGAAGGAGGGTAGGGTGAGCTGGCAGACTTGAGGTCTTGGGCAAGGCTGCCTGGGGCAGAGCAAAGCAGATGAAACTGAAAGAAAACAGACTGGAGGAGGTCATGCCTGAAGGGAAGGCACTTGTGGCCTTTGAGTGTCACCCTGCACCACGAGGATGTCATCACACAGAGCTGGAGGAGGGGAAACAGAGGCCAAGGGCTGTCTGGATCTTTGTCCCTCTTGTGCAGAATGGGACAGGAGGGGACTTTGGGATGGTGATGCAGTTCAGCAAACGGTTGACAGGGTGGAGCTCATCGGCTTTACCATCCACCCTTTACGTCTATGTAGCTCCACTTACTTGCTGGAGAGAGGACAGATTGGTGGGGTGGGGAAATGTAGTGTTAAAGAACTACCTCTGGAGAGACACAGAGGGGAGCGTGAGTCTTAGAGTTGTACCAATCACAGAGTCTGTAACATAGAAGATCTCTAAGATCAGGCCCGGGTCAACCTGATCCAGCTGTAGATGATCCTGTTCACTGCAGGGGAGGTGGACTGGACGACATCTAAAAGTCTCTTCCAACTGTAAGGGTTTTATGATTTCAGGACTCAAAGATCATCCAGGACAACCACTGACCCATTATCACCACACCCACTAAAGCATGCCCCTCAGTGGCACATCTACATGCTTCTTGAGAACCTCGGGGGACTGAGACTCCACCACTTTCCAGGGCAGCCTGTCCTACCCCACTGATGGGCGCAGTTGTTGAGCACTAGCTGCCATAGGAACATCTTCTGTCTGTCATAAGGACAAAGCTATGTGGGTGTGCCTGTGGTGCTCCCTTTCTCAAGGCTTGGCCTGTCTGGACTTCCCAGCTGGGAAGACCATGGGAGTACGTTCTTACCTGCCTATCAGATGGAGAGGGAGGGATTGTTTCTCGTCAGCTCCTTACACAGGCAGCAGTTGGCTGTGATGTCCCACTTTGCCATCAGTTTGTAGCGCTCCCATGTTCTCTCTTGGGTGCTCTGCAAAATGGTGTGCTCCTTAGAACTTGGAAAGCCTCCTTGGAGCTCCTTCACAGTCCCAGCCATCTAGACTTCTTGGAACAGGAAGGCACTGCTCTACTCACCGAACATTGCCCCCTGGAGAGAAGGCAAGGATGAGCTTGGTTGCTCAGTGGTGCGTAGCCCATGCTTGGACCTCATCTCCCCCACCTCACCCTTGTACAGCTTACCTAGGAGGTCATGAGCCTGATGCACCAACACCACTGCATGTCTGCTGTTCCCTCCACGTAGCAGGGCTGCCCGTAATAGCTGTACAGCAGGCTGACAAGTGCTGCTAGTGACAGCTCCGTCGTGCTGTGCTTGTACCCCCTGTGGGCTGGATCTTGCTGAGTTCCATCTTGAGTTTTGGTGGAGCATCAGCTCCCAGTTGCTCAGGTGTGTCCCACACGAAACTGGCCACTGCGTTCTCCATATTGCCTTCTGATGCCATCATTCACCGCTTCAGTGCTGCAGAGGTGCTTGCATGCGGGAGGCTTTGGGGATGCAATTCATTACAGCAAGGAGTTCCTAGGACAGCTAGGACTTCTCTCATGTGCTTCTCTGGGGATGAGAAGGTTCTACTGGAGCTTCCACCAGCAGGGAAACTGGATGCAGCACTATGGCTCCAGTGAGAGCTGAGTCATTACGTACAGTTTTTAGAACCAGAGGCAAGAGCGGCCATCCTTTTGGATGCAGACTTTTCAATACGGGTTGCTCCTGAGCTGTTGAGGGAGAAGTAAGAGCGTTTAGCTTAATGAGATTTATGCTGTTTGGTTCTGCTTAGTGTCATTTGTTCAGTTAGCAAAATCCAACAGGTAGTATTCCACCTGGTGACTGGAACAGATCACCTAAGGTCAAGGATTTTGAATGTCTGGGATCATTTGAGGCCTAGCAGAGGTCTTTGCAGTAGTTCAACAGTTCCTAACCCTGGGACAATGTGTATACAAAGCGGTGGATTTTTGTTGCTCTGTCACAGTTGCTGTTTCATCGTCGGTGTGGAAGCAGTTACTTCCCCACTGCATTCCTCCCAGCTCTCCCACATGTTTCTGTTCCAGACACTCACGCACAGCTGTGCACACCCTCATGGGTTTACAGGGCTTTGGGATTGCCATGAGCCACTGTTTGTCCCACTTTGGCGTCCTTGGCAGGTTGCGGACAGACCTCAGGGCTCTGGTTACAAGTTGAGTGGCAGAAGGACGTAAACGTCCTAGCAAGCAGCACAGCTTACAGTTGCCTACTAATTCTAGCAGTTAGCAACACAGCTTGCTGCTGCACAGAACTTTTACCGGTGAGCACAGTTTTCTTACATGGAATGGAATCCTTAGCTCCCCTGAGTTCTTACTCACCTCGAGCCTCAGCAGTCCACCTGATGATCAGCAGGTGAGGCAGGAATTAGAACTTGGACTTTACCTCCAAGAATGCGAGTTGCTCATTCGATCCTTGAAGGAAGAAAGTGAAGATGAAGACAAAGGCATCCCTGGGCACTGAGGCACCACAGCACCTACAACCGGAGCCCCACTTAGGGTGTTTTGCTGCTGGATGTTACGGGTGAAATCTCAGTTCTGGTTTCACTTTCGGGTTGCACGCTGTATGCTCACCACAGGTTAAGCTTACGCATGCACTTTGATAATGCCGACGGGCAGAACCCGGCTCCGGGCCCCGTTGCTCGGCGCTGGGGCAGCTCCGGGGGGCCCCGCCGACTGCCGCTTCCCGCTCCGCCCCGAGGAACCGCGCTCCGTGCGCTGCGGCCGCGTGGGCAGCGATCGGAGTGCGGCGGGGCGGGGAAGCGGCCCGGGGCCGCGGTCGGGGACTCGGGCCTGCGGCCTCACCTCGCCGTGCAGGAGGGTTGTTTTCCCCGGGTCCCAGTTCGGGACCGGCAGAGCGGCCGTCTCTTCGACTTGACGGCAAGGTGCTGGGACGGCGCTTTCTGGGGGGGGGGAAGCGGGGGGGGGTGGGAGTGGAAGGGGGAGGGGGGGGGGGGGAGGGGGGGGGGGGGGGGGGGGGGGGGGGAGGCGGGGGCTTACAGGGGCTGGACTGGGGGACGAAATGGTGCCCTTGTTTCAGGTTCTGTGATGGTTCTATCAGTATAGACTGATTCTGTGATGGTTCTGATTCCTCACTAACAGGACGGATTCCCAGATTTGTAGCTTGTAGAACAAGCGGAGGCAACGACGGAGCCTTCATTTGAGAAAGAGGCACAATAGGAGAAGATATCGAAAAAAGGATCAACTCCCCCTCCCCCTCCCGGTAACAGCTGGGAGAAAGGGACGAGCTGAGGAATGTGACCCTCCCCCGTTCGTACCATCGCGCAGCCGGAGAGAAGGGCGGGGGCAAAAGGGTCACCCGCGCAGACTCAGACTGCACGGGAAGTCTTGCGGGACAGAAGGGGTGGCTCCAGACCACCCGCCGCTCCAGGCACCCGCATACTCGCGTAGCCCACCCATTGGTTCAGGCTGTGACCTTGGAATTCCACTACGTAGCTATTCAAACGCGATGGACTTCCGTGTCCACCGCTGTGCGCAGCGGGTGGAATAGCTCTGAGTGACTGACACATCCCAAGCAACGTGAATTTCCATGTTATACGAAACAGAAAGGTGAACTTTTTGTTTGGCCTCAAAGATGACAAGAAAGAGTGGGCAGGACTTCAATTTTATGCCACGCTTTCTTGTGATAAATTCCAGGTTGCAGCGCCATTTGCTTTTAATGCTCGCTCTGTGGTGCCTTTGAGTTACCAGTTTTTGGAGAGTTCTACTCAAAGTCCCTCTGAGGTGTAGATTTTGACAGAAGTTGCACAAACCTCTGTTTGGAGTTCTCTGGTGCTTTGTGCTCATCAAATGGAAGGGCAGAGCAAGAGTGTCCTTGTGGGTTTTGTTGTTCGGTATGTGTACCTGTGTTAGTCTGTGTACCAACTCTGTTATGCTGAATTATAATTACTGTACTTCCTCATGTATAGTTATGTCAATTCATACAGCTTCGAAGTATCTACTTGTACAGCTGATGGATATCGTTTGGTATGTTGTGACCCAGCTCCAGGCTATCCTGTGTGGCTAAATGATTGGCTCCTCCTAGAAGGAGTGTGAGCCTTTATCAATGTAGACAACATCAGGAGCAGTTTGATTTGAGCACCGGAACAGTTGCCCTCACAGTGTTTCTGTGTTTTGCCGGCCAACTTTCTGACTTAGTCCCTTAAGCAAACTAGGAACATGTGACAGTGTCTTGCTCCAAATAGGAGAGATGGTTACGTGTGTGTATCTCTGTATTTATATGTATACCGGAGGAAGACAAAGACAGCAAATCCAGTGTTAGCGGACTGATTTATTACAAGTTCTAAGCAACTAAGGGATGGGGGGAAGATGGGCAAGTTGGCAATAGTAAGAGAAGTTCTACCATACGATTTACAGAGTGGGGATAGTCACCACCGAGGATCCAGTGATGTCTCATTGGCCCACAGGGAGGCAGCAAGTCTAAAGCTCAAACCAAAACTGTTAGTCACTTATGGAGTACCTGTATTAGCAAGTCTTGACATCAACATGTAAGGGGTCTTGGTGGTGGTATAACCTCGAGAGAAATCCGTGCTCAATGGCAGAGGTGGTCATGCAGCCTGCTGCTGTACAGGAGTACTTGAGATGTTAGTGCTTCTTGCTGTTTTTGGAGTAAGACAGTTGATTCATTGCTGTATTTTGTGTTGAGGCTCATGCTTAATTGGCCCTCAGCTGTTGATCCAGGTATCTACTTTCAGTACTGTCAGCCTTCCAGTCTGAAACAGATTTGTGGTTGTTGATCTGTTTTAACCACTGGGGTGAGCACTGTTGCTCACTGTCTTTGTGCGCAAGGCCAGGCGGAAGGAGGAGGTTGGGAGGAAGAAGGGAGGGGGGAGGGGGGAGCACACTGCTACAGTGGAGTGTGTGCTGGGAAAGAAGCCTGTTAAGACCAGTGCTGCTGGTGTGAGTCCCAGATGGGTTTTACCCCGAGGCAATGTGGCCTGCAGGTGGGGGGCGGAGGGCTGGGCTTGGACAGGCAGCGCTGCGTTCCTTCACACATTCCCTGCCTTCTCTCTCATCTCCCCAGACTCATTCAACTTCTGCCTGTCACCTGTGATCATCTCAGCCTCCATGAGAGCAGGAAATGGCTGTGGAGCACTTATCTCAGGTAGGGGCATGGGGGAGTAGGAAGGAGAGACTGAGGGGCAAGGAATGTGAATACAGGGAGGGTGAGGTGCCCTCAGCTAGCAGTGCGTGCTGGGGCCGGAGAAGCTGGTAGTACTTGAGTTTCTCTCCTCTGACAACTGCTTCCCTGGGCCTTGGCAGTACCAGGAGCCTCTTTCCTTGCAGGAGCCTGAGCTTTGCAGAGGTGGCCATGTATTGCAGCAGGGAAGAGGGAGCACTGCTGGATGCTGCGCAGCAAACACTCTACCAGGATGTGACGGTGGAGACATATGGGTCTGTGGCCTCACTGGGTGAGAACTTTGCTCCCTTTCCTCCTAATTAGGGCACCTTTGGCTGTACAGAATGAGCCTCTGCAATCAGGTGGTAGGGTAATCACAAGGCAGTTATATATGGATTATCACAGCAGCAACACGGAAGGAACAGGTAGATGTCTATTTCAGAAGGGGGAGTTGTGTGCTCGGCACTGTGAGAGAAGACCCGGAGTCACTGCTGGCAGCCAGAAGGGGTTAGAGCAGCTCCTGTGAGCTGCCCTTGTTGCTGCGTTACAGGGTGCCACCAGCTCCCGCAACTGGGTGACTCCCTGGTTACCTTTTTACTCTTCTGCATTCCATTCTCGTAAGTCTTTTGAAACCTTGTGCATTGAGCACTTTGGAAGAAGAAGAAAATTAAGCAAAAACCCTTAGTGGGAGTGTTAAAGGAATTGTCCTTGCGTAATTCTTGGAGCTGTAAAGGTCATGCTGGGATCTGAAGGAAGCCAATATGTGCTGCTCCAGAGTCATTCAGGCCCTAATTGTGGTTTCAGAATGAGGGAGGGATATGTAGCGGAGTAGTTGGAGAAGGAGCTGTGCCAGAATAACAGAGTGTTTCATCTTCACTGTTTTTGTTATTCGACCTCCGCTTTCAGCCCCCAAACCCATGGTGATCTCTGTGCTTGAAGGAGAGGAAGGCCCCTCGATCCAGATGTGCACAGCCTGAAGGACACGGCAGGAGACCTCAGCCCAGGTGAGGTGGTGGGGGAGAGGAAGAAGTTGGGTGGGCAAAAGCCATCTTTGAGTAGTAGTTCAGATCTGCTGTGTTACTTCTGGGTTTCCTGTCATCCAGCAGGATATGGGATCACAAATACGAAGGAGAGGCTGCAGGAGATGGGTGTGGCTGGAAGAAAGTGGAATGGTGCCTCAGTGGGGAGAATCAGAAGGGGTGCCCAAAGGGGTCGGGAGCAAGGGAAGCACTTCAGGAAGCCACAGGGAAACCATCCAGAAGAGAGAGGGGAACCCCTTGGTCTGCAGCACAGGCCAAAAGCCTCTTGAAGACCCTGAGGAGCAAGGAAGCGTGCCAGAAGAGAAGGCAGAACCCAAGGGGTAAGTGTGGGGGAAACCATAAAATGAACTCTAGGCTCTTTAGCTGCCGGCGCACGCAGTCAGTGAGAAGACTGTACAAGTGCTCTAACTGTACAGAAAGCTTCAAATGGAAATCCAGTCTCACCTACGATGAGCACATCCATACGAGGGAGAGGTCCTTTAAGTTCTGAGTGTGGGAAGGGCTTCAGATGCGGTTATGAATTACAGTGCCACCAGTGCACGCACACAGGAGAGAGATCCATCAGGTGGCCTTAATGTCCAAGGAGCTTCAAAAGCAATTCCTACCTCACCTACCACCAGCATCAGGACAGGAGAGGGACCCTGTAAGGGTCATCAGCGTGGGAAGAGCTTCAAGTACAGTCCTGTACCGAAATGCCACCAGCTCACCCACAGAGGAGACCCTTTAAGTGTCCTGAGTGTCCAAAGAGCTTCACATGCAGGGGACTGGATCTGTGGCTGGGCCTTTTGGTTTCATCAAACAAACCATGGGCTTCGCTCCAGATCAGAGTCATCCACACAGGGTCTTTGCCTATGTGAAATCACAGCCTCCCATTGTCTGCTTTAAGGAGTCTACAGGGAGGCTTTGCTAATGGCTCCATCAGGGCCAATTAGTACTCCAAGATGCTTCAGTGTTTCCTTTCAACTTTACTTTCCTCATGCGGTTCCATCAGTATCCTCTCAGCACCTCCAATCCTTGGACTCCACACTGAATACACAGCAGGACTAATTACAGTGGCAAAGGCCTAACAAGCCATTTCCCTCAAGTCTTCTTCAAGATCTGTATTCTTGATTAGGGAGGTTACAAAGTTGTAGAAGAGGAAATTTTCAGAGAACATGTTCCTTAAAATGACTTTTTCATCCCTAAGACTTGTTTTTTATTTTCTGTTAACTGAAGAAGTGTTTGAAGCTTACGGGGTGCTATGCTTTTTCAGGTTGTCTGCTGAGGACGGCTGGCTGTACAGCCTGCCTTCCTCCTCACTGCCCCTTCTCCACCATTTTGTTTGTCAGGCACCGGGGACTTCCAACACCTTTCCTTTCAGCAGGCTTCTCCACTGGAATCTGCAGCTGAATGTGCCAGCTCCTTTGCACAGACTCCCACGTGCTTTCCTCAGGGAAGTCCCTGCACACAGGCATGGAAGGTTTTTTTTCCTTTAATCTTCTGTAGAAGTAACAAAGCAGAACATGTAAGATTTACAATGATGAGAGAATGTAGTCCTAAACTGTCTGCCAAATGCAAGCTGCCTCCACTGAAGTTTGTTTCCCATGGAGGATAACTGTACAAGAAGTGTTTACACACAGGTACAAAATGATATAAATAGAGACACAATTAGAGTTGGCAGGAGAGATGAGGGGAGAGACAAGGGAAAGGAAGCCTGAACAATGGGAGGTTCCAAAAAGCAATTGGGGAGGTGAGAGATAGCTGAACGACCAAAGAGTAAAGGGAGGGAAGATATGCGGAGGGAGGGCAGGTTGTCTGAGGAGGGGGAGTGAGCAAACAACTTCAGGGTGCTTAGTTACCCCTGGGGTGAAATTACAACACATGTAGATAGTTGTTGGAAGTTTGACTTCTGACATCAGGTCTACTGGAAACACCTGAGGGAGTAGGGGGACGAAGTGCACTGTGTAAGAGAGGCGGAATACTTGTAATGCAGGTACCATATCAAGGTTTTTTTCTTGTGGTATTAAAACAGCGACTGAAAAAAGTATTTTGTTGTCGTGGGGGGGAAACGTGGGTTTATTACAAGTGCTCAATCACTTCAGCTGACGGAATGTGTCCCATTTTTTTCAGGTAACATTACATGGAACCAATAATCTTTTCTGTCTTGCAGGAGGCCCAGAACATGAGAACCCTCCCTGCCCAGGACTGTTCCTGCGATGTCATCTGCAGTAGTGGAGGTCTCACCTAGCTGTGCTGAGAGCTGGGAGAGGGGAGAGGCAGAGGGAGGCCCAGGTGACATGGCGGGGAGGTGGCTGGAGGCCATTCCTCCTCCAGGACCGGACTGCCCTGGGGCAAGCAGCACACAGTGGATGTCATGGAATGTGCACGACTCCGTGACACAGAGGACAGCTCAGGCAGGGAGCAGCTGCATAGCCAGCAGGGCTGGGCTGCTGCTTGTGAGGTCACCTCACTGCAACACTGGGCTTGGCCACGAGCAGGCGGGCAGTGAGAGAGCATTGGGAAGAGCAGCTGAGAAAGCTGCATGCAGGGGCCTGGGCCCTGGTGAGGCCCTGCCTCAGTGACACTGCCGGATGTGGGGGAGTAGGGGATGAGGCATGGACACTGCCCAGGGTGGTAGTGGGGGTGAGAAGGGAGCAGAGGGGCACTGCCCCGTGGGGGGGAGAGAGTGGTGTGAGAAGGGAGCAGAGATAAAGCAGTGCTGTTAGGAGCAGCAGTATCTCACACTACTGTTGAAGGGTACACAGAGGAGAAATAGCCAGCCTAGGGGTGACACCTTCTTGGCTGATCTCTCATTTTATGGGGCTCCAGTCACTGTCCACCCTGGGCATTCACAGTCCGTGGAGAACGTGTAGGCTCTCCACACAGCTCCACGTTCTTTTCCTGGGGAATGTCCCTGCCACACGTGGGACAGCCATGGGGGTATAGCTGACTGAACCAATCACCATCTCCACTGTCATCAGGTGCCACTCAGGTCATAAACCCTAATCTCAGTCTGTCACAGGGAGCAGTTGAAACATTGTGCAAGTGCTCTGGTTGTACAGAGCTGCAAATCCAATCTCACCTACTGTCAGTGCATCCATTCAGCTACAAAATCCCCTGAATTCTTCTCCCTTTGGTCTTGCCTTCTGTTGAACAGAAGAGCACTAACAGGAGAGCTGTGTCCCAGCTGGAGATACGTGGTAGCTACTTTGTGGGCCCAGGTGGTGGTGGTACGTGTGTTGTGCCATGTTCTGGTGCTCAGAGGAGATGCTTGTGTTTTCATTTGGTCTCACTGGGATGAGCCACTCCCTGTTTGTCCCCTGACCAAGCATATTTGAGTTCTCTTGTTCTTTGGAGGGTCTGTATCTCCTTTCTGGGTCTTAGCCCATTCTCGGGGGTTGGAGCCAAAGTAGGTCCTGTTCTGTACTGCGTTAGTTCAGCCGCGTTCAGGTTGTTGAGTGGAGGTGCAAAGGTAAGTTAGAGCATGATGGGGCAAAGCCACCTGCAACGCGCAGGTTGGGGGAGATGCATCAGAAACACATTCCTTCTGCTGCTTTCACGAAGAGTCGGGGCCGCAGTTCAAACCTCTTGAGGTACCAGAACATCTATGGGGGCTGGGAGTGGGGGGAGGGGAGAGCTTTGTGGAGAGCCCACAGCTCCTCACCTGCAGCAGATGGCAGTCAGGGAAGAAGTGCTACAAATAGGCAGAGTGTAGGAAGAGTGCGAAGCACAGCTCCAACCTGTTCAAGGACGAGGGGATCCGCTTGGGACAGAGACCTTAGAATTGGCCTGCACTGCAAGGAGAGCTCATCCAAAGCTTCAGCCCTCATTAAATGCTGGGGTCTGGTACCTCCTTTCTCAGGGGAAAAACCGCAGTGTGGACCGTGGAGATGCTGGAGTCCCCTGGGGTGAGGGAGACCCAAATGCTTCTCACAACACTGGTAGAGAAAATGAAGGGAAGTGGCATCACTATCACCCTCTGCCTAAGAGAACATGCACCCAGGAGCTGCAGGTGCCCTTTCCCTGTTAAGAGAAGATGATCTCTCCCCATACAGGTTTTCTTTTCTGCTCTTCCTGTAAACAAGCTCTTTGAAACTGTTTCTGAAGGAAGAGCAGCTGTGTAGTTCTACTCTGTGGGCATGTGTTTCTGACAGTAATCTCAGAGTCCACTCACGAAGCAGTACGTGGGTCAAAAGAGCAGCCGAGTGTTCCCTGGGAGGTTCTCTGAAAATCACCTCCAAGCAGAAGAGGATGTCCTACCTGCAAGCTTTCACAGAGCAACCCCGCCCATCCATTGACCCTGGGGTTAGACCTCAGAGAAGTCATGTTTAAGAGACGAGGCTTGTTTATTCACAGGGTGGTGTTGGTTCACAAGGACCACAATGATTGAGTTTCAGCCCCCCTACTATGTGCAGGGTTACCAACCCCTAGACCAGGCTGGATGGGGCATCTGCAACCTCCTGGGGCAACCTGTTCCAGTGTGTCTCCACCCTGTATGAGAAACTTCTTCCTTGTATCCAACCTAAACCCTTTCTTGCCCAGTTGAAAGCATTCCCCCTTGTCTTATCACTATCCGCCCTTGTAAACAGCCATTCCCCTTCCTGCTTATATGCTCCCCTCACGCACGGGAAGGCCACAATGAGGGCTCCCTGGAGACTTCTCTCCAAGCTAAACGAGCCCAGTTCCCTCAACCTTTCCTCATAGGAGAGGTGCTCCAAGCCCTCTGATCATCTTAGTAGGCCCCTCCTCTCAACCTGCTCCAAGAGATCCACAGCCTTCCCCTCCTGGGGGGGGCCCAGGCCTCAGTGCAGTACTGGAGAATGGAGGCATCACAAGAGCTGAGGGGGACACTCACCTCTCTCTCCCTGCTGGTCACCTGTTTTTTTAATACACCCCAGAACAACAGTTGGCCTTTGAGGCTGCAAGCGCACACTGCTGGCTCATGTCAAGCTTCTCATCTACCAGGACCCCCCAGTCATTCACTACAGGGCTGTGCTCAAGGAGATCCTCCCCCAGTTTGTGTGAATAGGTGGGGTTGATGTGGCCCAAGTGAAGCAGCCTGCACTTGGCCTTACTGAGCCTCATTAGGTTTTCATGGGCCCACTTCTCCAGCCTGTTCGTGTAGTTCTCAAGGGCTTCTCTTCCTTCTAGTGTATTGACTGCACCGCTCAGCCGGGTGGTCATCCAAAAACTTGATGGAGGTGCACTTAATGCCAGCATCTATGTCACTGATGGAGATGCTGAAGAGCACCAGTCCCAAGACTGACCCCCGAGGGACACTGCTTGTGGCTGGCCTCCACCCTGACACAGACCCAGTGATCATGACCCTGTGGGCTGTGTCCAGCCTGCCCATATCCTAATCCACCGAACAGTTGGTCTTTCAAATCCAGTTCTCCAGTTTAGAGAGGAGGATGGGGTGAGGGACCATGCCAAAGGCCTTGCAGCAGTCCAGGTAGACGACGTGCACCACTTTTCTCCCATCCAGTGAAGCTGTCACTCCATCGTAGAAGGTCCCCCGATTGTTCAGGCACAAGGTGTCCTTGGTGAAGCCATGCTGCCTGTCTCAAATCACCTCTTTATCGTGTATGTGCCTTAGCATAGCTTCGAGGAGGATGTGCTCCATGATCTTCCCCGGCACAGAAGTGAGGCTCACGGGCCTGTGGTTCCCCTGGTCCTTCTTTCTGCCTTTCTTAAAAATGGGAGTAGTGTTTCCCTTTTTCCAGTCACCAACTAGGCAGCCACAGTTTTTCAAATATGACAGAAAGTGGCTTGGCAACCACATCAGCCAGCTATTTCATACCCCTAGGATATCATCTGGCTCAATGGACTTACAGTTCAGTTTTGCGAAGAGGACTTGGACTTGTTCCACTGTTACAGGGGGACAGAAACCACTCCCCACACCTTCACCTGGAGGCTGATGGTCCGGGCGGACACGGGAAGCCTGACCACCCATGAAGACTGAGGCAAAGCACTCATTAAGTACCTCAGTGTTTTGTATGTGTGAGGAAGTCAGCTCCCCATTGCCTCTCATTCAGAGGGGGAGCACTTTCCTTGGCCTGTCCCCTCCTCCCTATGTACCTGTAGAACCCCTTGTTATCTTTCACGTCCCTTGCCAAGTTCAGCTTCCATCTGCGCCTTGGCTTTCCTAATTCTGTCTCTACACACAGGGGCAGCAGTCCTCTATTTGTCCAAGGATGTGCAACCCTCTTACACCTTCTGTACATTTTCCCCTTTTCTCTCAGTTCCAGCTGCAGGTCCTTGCACAGCCATGACGGTTGCCTGCCTCCACTGCTCAACTTCTGGAGGGGGATGGAGAGCTGTTGTGCTCTAAGGAGGGTGTCTTTAAAGAGCTGACAGCTCTGTGCTGTACCCATACCCTTAAGGGTAGTTTCCCAGGGGATCACACGCAGCAGTTCCTTGAGCAGCCAGAAGTTAGTACTCTTAAAGCACAGGGTCCTGGGTCTGCTTCTTGCCAGGCCTGCATTTTTCAGGACCACAAACTCCACCAAGGCATGGTCACTACAGCCCAGGCTCCCTCCAATCTTAGTGTCCCTAATGCTGTCCTCATTAGTGAGCACCAGGTCCAGTAAGGCTTCCTGTCTGGTCAGTCCGTCTGTTAACTGCAGGACGAGGCTGTCCTCAACTGACTCTCCCGGATTGTCTGCCACCTCCGATGCCACTATCCCAGCAGTGTGTCCAGGTGGTTGAAATCCCCCATGAGGATAAGAGCATGCAAGTGAGACACCTCCTCCAGCTGAAGCAAGAAGGCCTAGTCCACAGCTTCCTCCTGATCAGGAGGACTCTTGACCTCATTGTGACTGGTCCTGAGACACAGCTCTTTGCTGTCTGTCCTCTTTCTGCCACCCCTCCTACCCTGTCTATCCCTTCTGAAAAGCCTGTAGTCCTCCGTCAGGGTATTCCAAGTGGGGAATTCATCCCACCATGTTTCTGTGATAGCAATGAGGTCATCTTTTCCCAGTCGTGCCACGGTTTCTCACTCCTTGTACTTATTTCCCATGCTGTGTGCATTGGTAGAGAGGCACTTCAGCTTGGCTATTGGCCTCATTGCCTTATCAGAGGAGCCCTCCCTAATACCTCTGGGACAAGTCTGGGGTTTCCATTACCACCTCCCACAGTGACACCATTCCCATGTGCTTCTCTGTCACCCAGTACACTCCCTTCTCCCATACCTAGTTTAAAGCCCTGCTAACCAGCCCAGCCAACTTGTTCCCAAGAATATTTTTGGCCCTTCTAGTCAGATGGCTCCCATTTGCTGCCAGCATTCGCCCATTCTCAAGGCTGCGTCCCAAGCCATAGTACCCAAAGCCCTGAGTGGTGGCATCCTGTGCAAAGCCAATCCTTCAGTGTGTCCACCCTGTTGCTGTTGTGTAGATCTCAGTCACTAACTGAGAGGACTGAGGAGAATGCAACTTGTGCTCCCATGCCCTCCAGAGTGTGGCATCCTCGTGCAAAGCCAATCCTTCAGTGTGTCCACCCTGTTGCTGTTGTGTAGATCTCAGTCACTAACTGAGAGGACTGAGGAGAATGCAACTTGTGCTCCCATGCCCTCCAGAAGTCTTCCCAGGGCCCTGAAGTACCTTTTGATCGCCTGAGGACTTCTTTTGCCTACTTCTTTGTTTCCAATGTGGAAAATCAGTAGCGGATAACAATGGGAGGGTCTAGCAAGGTGAGTGATGTTCCTCGCAGCATCTCACCCGAGCACCAGGCGGGCAACACACATCCGGTGGGATGGATCCGAGTGGCATATGGGGCCCTTGGTTCCCTTAGAAGGGAGTCCTCTATGGTGACACCCTCTCTTTTTTTCCTGACTGATGTTGAAGTAAAAGGGGGAGCAGACTGCCGGCCTTGGGCAACCTCTCCTCCATGGATGGGCTTCCACCAGCAGCCACTTCCCCCAGTGCTGTCAGCTCGACAGCCTTATACCTATTATGTAAGGGGCACCTGGGAAGGTGGAACAGGTTGAGGGGCAGTCCACTTGTTGCGCCGAGCAGGGGCTTGTTTCCCTCTGTTGCTGTCTTCGAGGCCTCGGCAGTTAATCTTGGTTTACTCTGCTCCTCATACACTTCATCACTAGGACCCTTGTGGGGCAAATAGCCTTTTTGGAGGGTGTAAAGGGGAAACGGAAGGGGGAGAAACAGCTGAGAGGGCCTGGAGCTTTTGTTTCACTGGGCTCTGGTTCAACTTCCTTTGTGTGGGGGGTAGAAAGGACTCCAGGTCCCTGCTTGCTTCCAGGGGAAAGCATTTTTGGCTCAAAACTCCCTTCCTAACCATGGTACACACAGACTACACTCCTCCTCCAGGATGCTTTGATTGGGATCTTAGAGCAGGAGTCAGACGCTGAACCTCGGGGGGCTCAAATAACCCAAGGAAAAGCTTTGTGTTTTCTTCCTAAAGGCAGCATCTGAAGGTTCAGCAGGTGGTGGGAACAGAAGGCAGTGCAAACCCACACAGTGTACACACAGCACGTTTCTGCAGTATGGAGGTTCCAGAGTTCCAGCAACAGTCTCCTCACTGTGTGTGGCTGTTGCAGCGAGATATTCCTTCAGGGGAGCAGGATTCTCTGCCAGGCTGGCGGGGCAGAAATGATGCCTGGGGCATATATCTGGACTGCACTAATGTTGGTTTGAGCTCGGAGTTGTTGGCTTTGTCCTGGGGCGGGTGGCTTCGGATCTTCTTGATTCAGTGCCGACCTGTGCTTGGAATGCGGAAAATAGGGAGCGGGGAGGTTGATTTCTGGGTGCAGTTGAAGCCAGGAGGAGCCTGCCTGCCTGTCTGTCTGCAAGATCTGTGTTTCTCTGAAGGCTCCCTGACCTCCCACCAAGCTGCAATGGGATCGCTTCTGTATGGAGGAGTGCTTTTTCCTCCATCTCAAGCAGGGATCTGGCTTGGTGCAAGAAGTGTGACAAGGCCCGGGTGTTGGAGGACACAGCTGCAAGGGAGAACGTGGGCAGGATGCAAGCAGCTGGGAGGCTGGGGGATTCCTATCATAGCAGACCTCAGCCAGGGATGAAGCTGGGCTGTCTTAATTATAGTGCAGCCAACAAAAATCATGGCCCCCAGTGCCTGTCATGTGTCTCCCCCTTCCCACGACCCCCAAGTGTTTTCCTTAGTGAGCAGCTTCCTCTGGAATCAGCAAATGCTGAAATCTTCCACTGTCATCAGATGCCACTCAGTCACATTGCCCCTCAGTCATGAACCCTAATCTCAGTCTGCCACATTGAGCATTTTCTCTCCCAAAACCAGGGAGCAACAGGCCTTCTGGGGTACAGCTGTCTCCGGCCCCAGCTTGGAAAGTAGAGCCAAGTCTTCAAGCAGTGCAATGTGGAATTTGTTTTTATTAAGTAGATGCAAACTCAGAGGTAGCTCACACCTACGTAGAGACACACCCCTGTACAGCCTTAAAAGTGAACAGGACTTCCATTCTTCAGTAGAAGTGAGATGAACTGAAAACATTACAAGGACCATAACAAATGCAAATGACACTAAAGATAACTACAAGACAGTGTAAACTTACAAATATTTAGAAACATCTGTGAAATCACTTTTCTAACAGCAACCTTGAGCTCCATGTTCCTCATACTGTAGATGAGGGGGTTCAGTGTTGGAGGTAGCACCGAGTACAGGACAGCCACCACCAGATCTGAGATGGGGGAGGAGATGGAGGGAGGCTTCAAGTAGGCAAAAAAGGCAGTGCTGAGAAAACAGAGAGACCACAGCGAGGTGGAGGGAGGCATGTGGAAAAGGCTTTGTGCCGTCCCTGCTCACAGGGCATCCTCAGCACAGCCCTGAAGATCCACACATAGGAGAAAAGAATGAAAACAAAAAAAAGAGAGGCTAAAGAGACAACAGCCACAGTAGCCCATATTTCCCTCAGGAAGGAGTGCGAGTGGGAGAGCTTAAGAATCTGGGGTATTTCACAGAAGAATTGGTTCACAGCATTGCTTTGGCAGAGTGGCAGTGAAAATGTATTGGCAGTGTGCAGGATAGCACTGAGAAACCCACAGCCCCAGGCAGCTGCTGCCATGGTGGCACAAGTCCTGCTGCTCAGTAGGGTCCCGTAGTGCAGGGGCTTGGCAAATGGCAATGTACCGGTCATAGGACATGACCATGAGAAGAGAAAACTCCGCTCCAGCCAAGAAGACAAAGAAAAAGACTTGGGCAACGCACCCTGAGTAGGAAATGGACCTGCTGTCCAGTAGGGAATTGGCCATGGATTTGGGGACAGTGGTGGAGATGCCACCAAGGTCAAGAAGGGCAAGGTTGAGGAGGAGAAGTACATGGGGGTGTGGCAGGCGGTGGTCGCAGGCTATGCCTATGATGATGAGGCCGTTGCCCAGGAGGGCAGCCAGATAGATGCCCAGGAAGAGCCAGAAGTGGAGAAGCCGCAGCTCCCACCTCTCTCCAAATGCCAGGAGGAGGAACTCGCTGTTGGAGCTGCTGTTGGACATTGCTGTCTCTGAATATGTGGACCTATTAAAGGGGGGGAGAGACAAGAAGATGTTAGTGTCACCTCTCTGTGTGCACTCAACTCCACGTCTTGTAGCAACCTCCCAGTCTGCCACCCACATTTGAGGAAGGCCTTTGCAAGATCCCTTTGCTTGAGTTCTGTGGGGTGGTGAGGTGGTTGCTGAGAATGTCACTGGGAGAAAGAGGTGGCTGTGGATTGTGGAAGAGTCAGTCTGGCCCTGTAACAGAAAAATTAGGTTTTGAGCTGATCTCAAATTAAATAAACCTGCAGTGTCAAGGAGTTTTATGGAAGGGTTGCTCAAATTTCATAAAACTGTTAAGGAGGGTCCTGAGCGTATTTTTTCTTCTGTTTTTATCCAGGTGCTTAACCACATCGAGGGATTAGTTTATAAAGCAGAAAACCTTTGCGTTCGTAAGGCACTTCAAGTGACATTTTGTGAATCCAGAGGTGAAGGGGGTGTCCCTCAGCACAGGGAGAAGCTGTAGAGCTGCTCTGTCCACCTGTCCTGGCCTCAGCTGTCCTATGCTGGCACGGGGGGATGATGCCTGCACTGAGGAGTTTCCCCTGAAGACTCAGGATGCTGATGAGACAGAGGAATCCAGGTTCAAAGTGCATGACCTCTCTCGTCCTACGTATGGAGCATATCATTTCTCTTTTCTGGCCAAGCACACAGTGAGCTCATTGTGGCTGCCTGTGTACAGCCATGCTGCAGCGATTATGTGGCTTCAGCACTGAGGTGTTCTCTCCATGGAGCTGCTTGATAACACGGAGCTGCTATGGCAGAGCTGTGTCCTCGGGGAGCTCTCACCGCAGTCGAGGAGGAAACACACGGGCAAAGTCAAATGTGCTAAGGAATGAGCTGTCCTGAATGGAATGCCTACTGAGAGGCCACAGGCATCATTTCCAACACCTCAGAAATTAGCAGAAGCACGGTTACTTTTCCTCAACAGCTGCATCTGTGAAACTGAACTCATAGCATTGGTGTCTCAGCTGCGTCTGAATTTTCATCCCCCACCTAAGAGACTCCAAGGGCAACTTGTGACTTCCCCTGAAATTATCACTGGCATTCTACTGCCAGGGACGGAGGGCAGAACAGAGGGCAGCTCCAGTGAACCCTGAAGCAAAAGGCTAGTGGCACTGCACAAGCAATGCTACTGCTTTCTGCACGCTGAGGGACAACAAAGGATCTTCTGGTGGGTCCTGATGACCCTCAGGGTGCTGATTTAGGGGTCTCTGCCTCTTCAAGAGCACAGGCTGTTTGTATTCCCACTGAGCCAAGGATGACAAAACTGAAAGTGAGACCAAGGAAAGCTCACCTGGAGGTAGCTAACTTGTCTCCCTTCAGTGAAGGTCCACTGGAAATGCCCTGGGGTGCTGTGTAGCTTTCAGCCCCCTCCCCCCAGCAGCAGTTTTGTCAGCAGAAGGCCCCTGCCCTGCAGGAGGGCTGCTTCCCCCCACGCATCCCCCTGCCGTGCCCTCGGCAGCTCCCCAGGCAGGCTGAGTGCTGAACCGGCACACAGCCCCTAGGGCTCACCAGGGACTCTGCTCTGCTGGACAGCCCTGGGCCCCTAGCTGCACCTCGGTTTCACAGCCCTGGAACACTTCTCCCAGAACCGCCTCTGGACTTGGAGTCATCCTAAAAGATTTCATAAGCTTTGCGCTATGCCACAGTTGAGGGGACTCTCTGAGGAACTGCAGCAGCATTGCGCAGCAGGCAGAGACTTACCATGTTATGGGCTGTGAGCGCTCAGCCTGCTCCCACTCATATGGCTGTTAGCACCTCTCCCTGTGCCAGCTGCAGGTCGTGCTGTGTGGTGCAGAGGAGCTGTTCCTCGGCAGATCTGTCTCCCTGCAGCGCTTCCCACTTGTATGAGCTCCTTGCAGCGCAGGAGCCCAGCCCATCTCAGCAGCAGACGCCCAACCCAAGGCCTCCCTTTCTGACCCTCGCCAGGCTCCCAGGAGATGGCCCTGGTGCTCCCAGGGAACTGCTGTGAGACAGGCTGCAGCAATCCCTTCTGTTTCCCCCCTTGGATGCACAAAGCTTTCTCTGAGAAGCGTTATTTAGCCTCTGGCAAAAATTGTTGGGCACAAGAATCACCTTTCTGATTAGGCTCACTTCAGCCTCCAATAGATAGCTCTTGAGATCTGCCTGTCACTGCAGAAATACAATTGGGTTTTACCCCCTTATGACTTGTTAGCATTACAGTGCATTGTGCTGTGGTGTCCACTAGAGCCTCATATTTCTGAGGTTCTGATGTGGCAGGCCACTGAATTCACATCTCCAGTACACAGAATTGTCCCTTCCTCTACCTGGCAGGAGACAGGGCCTCTTGAATGAAGTAAAATATGTTGAATTAAGAGTTACGTGCTTTCATAGTGCGCTGATCCAACAGTGACAGATCTGACCCTGTTAAGCCAGGTTGGGCTGTTGAAAACGGATGCTTTTTACGGACGGAGTATGGACAGTGGGTCTCCTGTTTCTCCAAATAACAGTGTTAACTATCCTATCTCTGAAACGGAAGGTAGCAGTCTCAGACAGTAAAAACATAAATTAGCAAAGAAACAGTGGATTGGTGGATGGAGTTTAGCCAATAAAGATAACCAGCCCCAGTCACATGTCCTCGCACTTGACCTAGGTCAGAGTACACAATGAGGAACAGATATGGCCTTTATTAAAACACCACCAGATGAGTACCAAGAGGTACTATGCATGTGTAAAAGAGCTGAGACTCAGGGTGGCCAAAATGGTCAGTCATTTTGGAGACTCACTGTAATAACCCTTTTCTTGAGCATCTAATGGATACAGAAGCAGCTTGTTCTTTAAGGGCCTTTCTTGGCCTCTAGTATGCAGGCGTGGAGGGGTTACCCCTTTGCATCCAGCATGTGTGCAGCACTGGTAAAACACACCTGCTTTATAACTACTCTGGGGTCTTAGAGCTTAATTTCTGCATCTCTCTCTAGTTCTGGTTTTCCTTACTCATCTCTCATGTATGAGCACCAGAAGTCTGTCAGCCTCAGAGATAAGATTGGACAATCTTCCATCTGCAGAACTGATTGGAAGCTGGAGCCACCATTTTCCAGGAAGGGCTCTCTTGTGATTGTGTTCCCTTGCAACTCACATATTCATGCCTGAGAGATGGCAGAGACAGGTTTTCTATCCCACTTCCTCATATCCTCTCTGTGGCCACATAGGTAGAACCCCAGAACAACACATGGTGTGCACCTAGTATGTACTCTCTCCTGAGTGGAGGAGTGGTTTTAATAGCTGAGATATTGGTCTGTGCTGGGGGGGGGAGCCAGACATGTTTAAATGTAGAGCTCCTGGGAGCCAAAATTGGGACCTACAGGGAGGAAGAGGTTTTCTTCATGTTGTCAAAGTAGACTGGCCACTTCATTGTACCTTGGCCTTCCATTGTTTTTCCACTTCATTCATTCCGGAGTGCTGGCATATAATTATAGTGCACTCCGTACAACTCTGCCGTACAGATGATAACTTGATGTCATCTGGATCTTGGGAGACTGTATCATCCAATTAACAGCTTATAAGCACAGCTTATTGCCTAAAGTACTACATACCTTTCTCCATGGTGGTCCATTTACGTCGGTTGAATACCAGGTCTTCCTTGAAGGTATCTGTCCCCTTCAATTGCCACCGTAGGGTGAAAGTACATCTCCCTTTCCCAATTGCATTGTCAATGCAACTTGCCCTAGAAAGAGATCCCAGCAAGTCCAGGCTACTGGCCCCACCACCCCAGCACCAGAGCAGCCTTGAGTCAACGTGTTCAGCTCTCCCACAGTTGAAATCTTACATCTCCTGCAGTTCACCTAGGGACAGGTGTAATCCAGTTAGTGATTCATTTATAACCTCTCCTCCTTCCTCCCATTCTTACAATGGCCCTTCTGTGTAGTAGCATTCCTCGTCCTCTTGTTCCTTCCTTACAATGTGACCTGACTTCTGCTTCCATTGTTTCTACTTGTGCACATGGATGACGGTTAAGGTCAGTTCCTTGGCTCAGCCACAGGGTCTGTTTCAGGGCTTAGGTTATATGCAGAAGCATTTCCATCCTTTTAAGAGTCCTGAATGTTGTCGAACAGTGTTTGATAGGTGCAGGCCAGACCCCAGCCGAGTGCAGCAACCTGTAACTCTTCGACATTGTGAGGCATTCCTTTTTAAAACGTTCTGTAAGCTCTTTTGGGTGCTTCAGTTGTTAAAGGGTTATTTCAATACTCATTGGAAGTGGATGATTCTAAACCCCAAAGCAATTGCTTACCATACACTGCCTGATGGCCAACTGGCCCCTGAGCAGCAGCCCCTCCCCAGGCTAACACCCCAGTTTTGTTTTATCATATGATGGCATACGGTGTGAAGTATGCCTTTAGTGGGTTGAGGCCAGCTGTTGTGGTTCTGTCCCCTCCTAGCTCCTTGTGCCCCTCCACTCCTGATGCTCAAAGAACAGTATGAGAATCTGAGGAACAGAAATCTCCTTGGCTCTGTATGGCACTGCTCAGCAACTAATAAAACATTTGTGTGTTACCAACTTTGTTTTTTCCCTCAAACCAAAACGTAGAATCTTAGGAGACATTATGAAAAAAAAAAACTGTCCCAGCTGAAACTAAGACAGTAAGTAAGCACAACTTATTTCATCTTCTTACATTTTTAGTTAGAACTTCTAAAATGAGAGCAACAAAACCATACAACCAGTGATATTTTACCTTGTTCTGGTGAAGAAACCGTCCAGTTCAGTGGAAGTTGTTGCAATTCCAAGTGAGTTCTCAGGGTGTTTGTCAGATTTGTGATGAAATATTACTCTTTCTCAGCTTCATCCTTCAAATAGTTGCTCACAAATGCACATGCTGCCAAAAAGTATTGACATGAATAAGTGTGAAGTGACACAATCACTTCACATGTCACAGTGAACCGATGACTATCTTCAGTAAGGGAGGTCTTATAAATTCTGGTACATTTGGGAGTTAGATATCTGATTGCAACTCTATACATCTCATTTGAAAACTTATAGGTCATGTCCAGGGGAAATGGAGTCACAAATACATCCAGCAATTCCCCGGGAGCAACCTGCTCTATGGAGCCAGCTTTGGCAGGGGGGTTGGACTAGATGACCTCTAGTGTTCCCTTACAGCCTCTACAGGTCTGTGATTCTCTGTCCTTCTGTGAGTTGACACTGCACTGTGCCCCATGCCCTGTTTTCACCTCAGGCTGATGTTCGGTTGTTGCTGTTGTGTGCATGCCCAAGGCTGAGCCAGACTGCTTGGTGGGAAGAGTTGCCCCCCAAGATGGTGCAGGGCAGGTGTAGCTGCAGTCTTCATTTTCCTGTGGTTATCTTAATTCGTCTTTATGAGTGAAACTACAGGGGGCTCTAGTCACTACTTTGTGGGGCTGCAGTCACTGCCCAATCTGGGAAAACTGCCAATGACACTCCTAAAATCTCTAGACAGCTCCCCATCTTCACCTCGATGGCAGGTTCTTTAGCTCCCCACCTAATGTCCCCTTACTGGACCCTCCTCTCATCCCCATCCACAAGGGCTCATCCAGCCTATTGCAAAGCCCACACAGGATCTCCGCACATCCAGACAGCTCCTTCGCACAGAGGGTATCTTCTGAGTATTCACCACCTTCCTCTCCTCCTGGAGAGCCTGTACCCCTGCATCTCAGCTCTTCACAGAGCTCTGGTGGCCCAAATAGATTCCACTCCTCCTCTTCCTATCCCAGGAAGAGGGCAGAGGCATTCCTTTGATCTGCAACACCTCACGTGTGTTGTCACAGCCAAGCTCAATTTTGTCACAGGGAAATCTGAAAGCAAGCCCTAAAACCCTATATAAGAAAAGGCTTATTTCAGAGCATAAATGTGCTGGATTGGGTGGTAGATAGCAATGTAAGGAGTAAAGGAAGGATGCACTGGCACAGCAAATACTATCATTGTCCAGCTCAGAATGAAAGTGGACTGTGTTGTGTAAACCCAATAGTAATCAACTTTACAATTGGTGGTGTATTTCCCATCACTGAGAATAAGTGGAGGTGAGCCAGATCTCGGGAAGAGGTTGGGGGTAAGGTCCTCGGCTGTGAGCATCCTGTCACCCCAGCACATTGAAGATTACTCCTCAATTGACAACTGTAGGAGCAAGGGGGTGAGGAGGAGGAGAGGCATGCTTTGCCCCTATCACCGTCCCTTTCCTCTGAGCGTAAGAGTGATCGAAATCCCTTAGGCTTGCCTGGATGAGAAGAGGATGAATAAAGGGTGGGATAAGGAGAAGCAGCACTGTTGCAGAGCACAAGGACACAAGTACAAACCCTGGGGCCATGTCTCATACTCTTCTACCAGTTACGAAGGGGTACACTACATGGTGACTGATTACACGGTGTATGTTACAACGCGCTAAGGTACAGGTCATCCCCCCCTTGTCCCTGCCTGGGTGTCCTGTCTAAACACTGGGTATGAAAAAGGGATTCTTGTGCCCAACAATTTTTGCCAGAGGCTAAATAACGCTTCTCAGAGAAAGCTTTGTGCATCCAAGGGGGAAACAGAAGGGATTGCTGCAGCCTGTCTCACAGCAGTTCCCTGGGAGCACCAGGGCCATCTCCTGGGAGCCTGGTGAGGGTCAGAAAGGGAGGCCTTGGGTTGGGCGTCTGCTGCTGAGATGGGCTGGGCTCCTGCGCTGCAAGGAGCTCATACAAGTGGGAAGCGCTGCAGGGAGACAGATCTGCCGAGGAACAGCTCCTCTGCACCACACAGCACGACCTGCAGCTGGCACAGGGAGAGGTGCTAACAGCCATATGAGTGGGAGCAGGCTGAGCGCTCACAGCCCATAACATGGTAAGTCTCTGCCTGCTGCGCAATGCTGCTGCAGTTCCTCAGAGAGTCCCCTCACTGTGGCATAGCGCAAAGCTTATGAAATCTTTTAGGATGACTCCAAGTCCAGAGGCGGTTCTGGGAGAAGTGTTCCAGGGCTGTGAAACCGAGGTGCAGCTAGGGGCCCAGGGCTGTCCAGCAGAGCAGAGTCCCTGGTGAGCCCTAGGGGCTGTGTGCCGGTTCAGCACTCAGCCTGCCTGGGGAGCTGCCGAGGGCACGGCAGGGGGATGCGTGGGGGGAAGCAGCCCTCCTGCAGGGCAGGGGCCTTCTGCTGACAAAACTGCTGCTGGGGGGAGGGGGCTGAAAGCTACACAGCACCCCAGGGCATTTCCAGTGGACCTTCACTGAAGGGAGACAAGTTAGCTACCTCCAGGTGAGCTTTCCTTGGTCTCCACTTTCAGTTTTGTCATCCTTGGCTCAGTGGGAATACAAACAGCCTGTGCTCTTGAAGAGGCAGAGACCCCTAAATCAGCACCCTGAGGGTCATCAGGACCCACCAGAAGATCCTTTGTTGTCCCTCAGCGTGCAGAAAGCAGTAGCATTGCTTGTGCAGTGCCACTAGCCTTTTGCTTCAGGGTTCACTGGAGCTGCCCTCTGTTCTGCCCTCCGTCCCTGCAGTAGAATGCCAGTGATAATTTCAGGGGAAGTCACAAGTTGCCCTTGGAGTCTCTTAGGTGGGGGATGAAAATTCAGACGCAGCTGAGACACCAATGCTATGAGTTCAGTTTCACAGATGCAGCTGTTGAGGAAAAGTAACCGTGCTTCTGCTAATTTCTGAGGTGTTGGAAATGATGCCTGTGGCCTCTCAGTAGGCATTCCATTCAGGACAGCTCATTCCTTAGCACATTTGACTTTGCCCGTGTGTTTCCTCCTCGACTGCGGTGAGAGCTCCCCGAGGACACAGCTCTGCCATAGCAGCTCCGTGTTATCAAGCAGCTCCATGGAGAGAACACCTCAGTGCTGAAGCCACATAATCGCTGCAGCATGGCTGTACACAGGCAGCCACAATGAGCTCACTGTGTGCTTGGCCAGAAAAGAGAAATGATATGCTCCATACGTAGGACGAGAGAGGTCATGCACTTTGAACCTGGATTCCTCTGGTCTCATCAGCATCCTGAGTCTTCAGGGGAACTCCTCAGTGCAGGCATCATCCCCCCGTGCCAGCATAGGACAGCTGAGGCCAGGACAGGTGGACAGAGCAGCTCTACAGCTTCTCCCTGTGCTGAGGGACACCCCCTTCACCTCTGGATTCACAAAATGTCACTTGAAGTGCCTTACGAACGCAAAGGTTTTCTGCTTTATAACTAATCCCTCGATGTGGTTAAGCACCTGGATAAAAACAGAAGAAAAAATACGCTCAGGACCCTCCTTAACAGTTTTATGAAATTTGAGCAACCCTTCCATAAAACTCCTTGACACTGCAGGTTTATTTAATTTGAGATCAGCTCAAAACCTAATTTTTCTGTTACAGGGCCAGACTGACTCTTCCACAATCCACAGCCACCTCTTTCTCCCAGTGACATTCTCAGCAACCACCTCACCACCCCACAGAACTCAAGCAAAGGGATCTTGCAAAGGCCTTCCTCAAATGTGGGTGGCAGACTGGGAGGTTGCTACAAGACGTGGAGTTGAGTGCACACAGAGAGGTGACACTAACATCTTCTTGTCTCTCCCCCCCTTTAATAGGTCCACATATTCAGAGACAGCAAATGTCCAACAGCAGCTCCAACAGCGAGTTCCTCCTCCTGGCATTTGGAGAGAGGTGGGAGCTGCGGCTTCTCCACTTCTGGCTCTTCCTGGGCATCTATCTGGCTGCCCTCCTGGGCAACGGCCTCATCATCATAGGCATAGCCTGCGACCACCGCCTGCACACCCCCATGTACTTCTTCCTCCTCAACCTTGCCCTTCTTGACCTTGGTGGCATCTCCACCACTGTCCCCAAATCCATGGCCAATTCCCTACTGGACAGCAGGTCCATTTCCTACTCAGGGTGTGTTGCCCAAGTCTTTTTCTTTGTCTTCTTGGCTGGAGCGGAGTTTTCTCTTCTCATGGTCATGTCCTATGACCGGTACATTGCCATTTGCAAGCCCCTGCACTACGGGACCCTACTGAGCAGCAGGACTTGTGCCACCATGGCAGCAGCTGCCTGGGGCTGTGGGTTTCTCAGTGCTATCCTGCACACTGCCAATACATTTTCACTGCCACTCTGCCAAAGCAATGCTGTGAACCAATTCTTCTGTGAAATACCCCAGATTCTTAAGCTCTCCCACTCGCACTCCTTCCTGAGGGAAATATGGGCTACTGTGGCTGTTGTCTCTTTAGCCTCTCTTTTTTTTGTTTTCATTCTTTTCTCCTATGTGTGGATCTTCAGGGCTGTGCTGAGGATGCCCTGTGAGCAGGGACGGCACAAAGCCTTTTCCACATGCCTCCCTCACCTCGCTGTGGTCTCTCTGTTTCTCAGCACTGCCTTTTTTGCCTACTTGAAGCCTCCCTCCATCTCCTCCCCCATCTCAGATCTGGTGGTGGCTGTCCTGTACTCGGTGCTACCTCCAACACTGAACCCCCTCATCTACAGTATGAGGAACATGGAGCTCAAGGTTGCTGTTAGAAAAGTGATTTCACAGATGTTTCTAAATATTTGTAAGTTTACACTGTCTTGTAGTTATCTTTAGTGTCATTTGCATTTGTTATGGTCCTTGTAATGTTTTCAGTTCATCTCACTTCTACTGAAGAATGGAAGTCCTGTTCACTTTTAAGGCTGTACAGGGGTGTGTCTCTACGTAGGTGTGAGCTACCTCTGAGTTTGCATCTACTTAATAAAAAACAAATTCCACATTGCACTGCTTGAAGACTTGGCTCTACTTTCCAAGCTGGGGCCGGAGACAGCTGTACCCCAGAAGGCCTGTTGCTCCCTGGTTTTGGGAGAGAAAATGCTCAATGTGGCAGACTGAGATTAGGGTTCATGACTGAGGGGCATGTGACTGAGTGGCATCTGATGACAGTGGAGATTTCAGCATTTGCTGATTCCAGAGGAAGCTGCTCACTAAGGAAAACACTTGGGGGTCGTGGGAAGGGGAGACACATGACAGGCACTGGGGGCCATGATTTTGTTGGCTGCACTATAATTAAGACAGCCCAGCTTCATCCCTGGCTGAGGTCTGCTATGATAGGAATCCCCCAGCCTCCCAGCTGCTTGCATCCTGCCCACGTTCTCCCTTGCAGCTGTGTCCTCCAACACCCGGGGCCTTGTCACACTTCTTGCACCAAGCCAGATCCCTGCTTGAGATGGAGGAAAAAGCACTCCTCCATACAGAAGCGATCCCATTGCAGCTTGGTGGGAGGTCAGGGAGCCTTCAGAGAAACACAGATCTTGCAGACAGACAGGCAGGCAGGCTCCTCCTGGCTTCAACTGCACCCAGAAATCAACCTCCCGCTCCCTATTTTCCGCATTCCAAGCACAGGTCGGCACTGAATCAAGAAGATCCGAAGCCACCCGCCCCAGGACAAAGCCAACAACTCCGAGCTCAAACCAACATTAGTGCAGTCCAGATATATGCCCCAGGCATCATTTCTGCCCCGCCAGCCTGGCAGAGAATCCTGCTCCCCTGAAGGAATATCTCGCTGCACAGCCACACACAGTGAGGAGACTGTTGCTGGAACTCTGGAACCTCCATACTGCAGAAACGTGCTGTGTGTACACTGTGTGGGTTTGCACTGCCTTCTGTTCCCACCACCTGCTGAACCTTCAGATGCTGCCTTTAGGAAGAAAACACAAAGCTTTTCCTTGGGTTATTTGAGCCCCCCGAGGTTCAGCGTCTGACTCCTGCTCTAAGATCCCAATCAAAGCATCCTGGAGGAGGAGTGTAGTCTGTGTGTACCATGGTTAGGAAGGGAGTTTTGAGCCAAAAATGCTTTCCCCTGGAAGCAAGCAGGGACCTGGAGTCCTTCTACCCCCCACACAAAGGAAGTTGAACCAGAGCCCAGTGAAAACAAAAGCTCCAGGCCCTCTCAGCTGTTCTCCCCCTTCCGTTTCCCCTTTACACCCTCCAAAAAGGCTATTTGCCCCACAAGGGTCCTAGTGATGAAGTGTATGAGGAGCAGAGTAAACCAAGATTAACTGCCGAGGCCTCGAAGACAGCAACAGAGGGAAACAAGCCCCTGCTCGGCGCAACAAGTGGACTGCCCCTCAACCTGTTCCACCTTCCCAGGTGCCCTTACATAATAGGTATAAGGCTGTCGAGCTGACAGCACTGGGGGAAGTGGCTGCTGGTGGAAGCCCATCCATGGAGGAGAGGTTGCCCAAGGCCGGTCAGTCTGCTCCCCCTTTTACTTCAACATCAGTCAGGAAAAAAGAGAGGGTGTCACCATAGAGGACTCCCTTCTAAGGGGAACCAAGGGCCCCATATGCCACTCGGATCCATCCCACCGGGATGTGTGTTGCCCGCCTGGTGCTCGGGTGAGATGCTGCGAGGAACATCACTCACCTTGCTAGACCCTCCCATTGTTATCCGCTACTGATTTTCCACATTGGAAACAAAGAAGTAGGCAAAAGAAGTCCTCAGGCGATCAAAAGGTACTTCAGGGCCCTGGGAAGACTTCTGGAGGGCATGGGAGCACAAGTTGCATTCTCCTCAGTCCTCTCAGTTAGTGACTGAGATCTACACAACAGCAACAGGGTGGACACACTGAAGGATTGGCTTTGCAGAGGATGCCACACTCTGGAGGGCATGGGAGCACAAGTTGCATTCTCCTCAGTCCTCTCAGTTAGTGACTGAGATCTACACAACAGCAACAGGGTGGACACACTGAAGGATTGGCTTTGCACAGGATGCCCCACTCAGGGCTTTGGGTACTATGGCTTGGGACGCAGCCTTGAGAATGGGCGAATGCTGGCAGCAAATGGGAGCCATCTGACTAGAAGGGCCAAAAATATTCTTGGGAACAAGTTGGCTGGGCTGGTTAGCAGGGCTTTAAACTAGGTATGGGAGAAGGGAGTGTACTGGGTGACAGAGAAGCACATGGGAATGGTGTCACTGTGGGAGGTGGTAATGGAAACCCCAGACTTGTCCCAGAGGTATTAGGGAGGGCTCCTCTGATAAGGCAATGAGGCCAATAGCCAAGCTGAAGTGCCTCTCTACCAATGCACACAGCATGGGAAATAAGTACAAGGAGTGAGAAACCGTGGCACGACTGGGAAAAGATGACCTCATTGCTATCACAGAAACATGGTGGGATGAATTCCCCACTTGGAATACCCTGACGGAGGACTACAGGCTTTTCAGAAGGGATAGACAGGGTAGGAGGGGTGGCAGAAAGAGGACAGACAGCAAAGAGCTGTGTCTCAGGACCAGTCACAATGAGGTCAAGAGTCCTCCTGATCAGGAGGAAGCTGTGGACTAGGCCTTCTTGCTTCAGCTGGAGGAGGTGTCTCACTTGCATGCTCTTATCCTCATGGGGGATTTCAACCACCTGGACACCTGCTGGGATAGTGGCATCGGAGGTGGCAGACAATCCGGGAGAGTCAGTTGAGGACAGCCTCGTCCTGCAGTTAACAGACGGACTGACCAGACAGGAAGCCTTACTGGACCTGGTGCTCACTAATGAGGACAGCATTAGGGACACTAAGATTGGAGGGAGCCTGGGCTGTAGTGACCATGCCTTGGTGGAGTTTGTGGTCCTGAAAAATGCAGGCCTGGCAAGAAGCAGACCCAGGACCCTGTGCTTTAAGAGTACTAACTTCTGGCTGCTCAAGGAACTGCTGCGTGTGATCCCCTGGGAAACTACCCTTAAGGGTATGGGTACAGCACAGAGCTGTCAGCTCTTTAAAGACACCCTCCTTAGAGCACAACAGCTCTCCATCCCCCTCCAGAAGTTGAGCAGTGGAGGCAGGCAACCGTCATGGCTGTGCAAGGACCTGCAGCTGGAACTGAGAGAAAAGGGGAAAATGTACAGAAGGTGTAAGAGGGTTGCACATCCTTGGACAAATAGAGGACTGCTGCCCCTGTGTGTAGAGACAGAATTAGGAAAGCCAAGGCGCAGATGAAGCTGAACTTGGCAAGGGACGTGAAAGATAACAAGGGGTTCTACAGGTACATAGGGAGGAGGGGACAGGCCAAGGAAAGTGCTCCCCCTCTGATGAGAGGCAATGGGGAGCTGACTTCCTCACACATACAAAACACTGAGGTACTTAATGAGTGCTTTGCCTCAGTCTTCATGGGTGGTCAGGCTTCCCGTGTCCGCCCGGACCATCAGCCTCCAGGTGAAGGTGTGGGGAGTGGTTTCTGTCCCCCTGTAACAGTGGAACAAGTCCAAGTCCTCTTCGCAAAACTGAACTGTAAGTCCATTGAGCCAGATGATATCCTAGGGGTATGAAATAGCTGGCTGATGTGGTTGCCAAGCCACTTTCTGTCATATTTGAAAAACTGTGGCTGCCTAGTTGGTGACTGGAAAAAGGGAAACACTACTCCCATTTTTAAGAAAGGCAGAAAGAAGGACCAGGGGAACCACAGGCCCGTGAGCCTCACTTCTGTGCCGGGGAAGATCATGGAGCACATCCTCCTCGAAGCTATGCTAAGGCACATACACGATAAAGAGGTGATTTGAGACAGGCAGCATGGCTTCACCAAGGACACCTTGTGCCTGAACAATCGGGGGACCTTCTACGATGGAGTGACAGCTTCACTGGATGGGAGAAAAGTGGTGCACGTCGTCTACCTGGACTGCTGCAAGGCCTTTGGCATGGTCCCTCACCCCATCCTCCTCTCTAAACTGGAGAACTGGATTTGAAAGACCAACTGTTCGGTGGATTAGGAATGGGCAGGCTGGACACAGCCCACAGGGTCATGATCACTGGGTCTGTGTCAGGGTGGAGGCCAGCCACAAGCAGTGTCCCTCGGGGGTCAGTCTTGGGACTGGTGCTCTTCAGCATCTCCATCAGTGACATAGATGCTGGCATTAAGTGCACCTCCATCAAGTTTTTGGATGACACCCGGCTGAGCGGTGCAGTCAATACACTAGAAGGAAGAGAAGCCCTTGAGAACTACACGAACAGGCTGGAGAAGTGGGCCCATGAAAACCTAATGAGGCTCAGTAAGGCCAAGTGCAGGCTGCTTCACTTGGGCCACATCAACCCCACCTATTCACACAAACTGGGGGAGGATCTCCTTGAGCGCAGCCCTGTAGTGAAGGACTGGGGGGTCCTGGTAGATGAGAAGCTTGACATGAGCCAGCAGTGTGCGCTTGCAGCCTCAAAGGCCAACTGTTGTTCTGGGGTGTATTAAAAAAACAGGTGACCAGCAGGGAGAGAGAGGTGAGTGTCCCCCTCAGCTCTTGTGATGCCCCATCTCCAGTACTGCACTGAGGCCTGGGCCCCCCCAGGAGGGGAAGGCTGTGGATCTCTTGGAGCAGGTTGAGAGGAGGGCCACTAAGATGATCAGAGGGCTGGAGCACCTCTCCTATGAGGAAAGGTTGAGGGAACTGGGCTCGTTTAGCTTGGAGAGAAGGCTCCAGGGAGCCCTCATTGTGGCCTTCCCGTGCGTGAGGGGAGCATATAAGCAGGAAGGGGAATGGCTGTTTACAAGGGCGGATAGTGATAAGACAAGGGGGAATGGCTTTCAACTGGGCAAGAAAGGGTTTAGGTTGGATACAAGGAAGAAGTTTCTCATACAGGGTGGAGACACACTGGAACAGGTTGCCCCAGGAGGTTGCAGATGCCCCATCCAGCCTGGTCTAGGGGTTGGTAACCCTGCACATAGTAGGGGGGCTGAAACTCAATCATTGTGGTCCTTGTGAACCAACACCACCCTGTGATAAACAAGGCCTCGTCTCTTAAACATGACTTCTCTGAGGTCTAACCCCAGGGTCAATGGATGGGCGGGGTTGCTCTGTGAAAGCTTGCAGGTAGGACATCCTCTTCTGCTTGGAGGTGATTTTCAGAGAACCTCCCAGGAACACTCGGCTGCTCTTTGACCCACGTACGTGCTTCGTGAGTGGACTCTGAGATTACTGTCAGAAACACATGCCCACAGAGTAGAACTACACAGCTGCTCTTCCTTCAGAAACAGTTTCAAAGAGCTGTTTACAGGAAGAGCAGAAAAGAAAACTGTATGGGGAGAGATCATCTTCTCTTAACAGGGAAAGGGCACCTGCAGCTCCTGGGTGCATGTCTCTTAGGCAGAGGGTGATAGTGATGCCACTTCCCTTCATTTTCTCTACCAGTGTTGTGAGAAGCATTTGGGTCTCCCTCACCCCCGGGGACTCCAGCATCTCCACGGTCCACACTGCGGTTTTCCCCTGAGAAAGGAGGTACCAGACCCCAGCATTTAATGAGGGTGAAGCTTTGGATGAGCTCTCCTTGCAGTGCAGGCAATTCTAAGGTCTCTGTCCCAAGCGGATCCCCTCGTCCTTGAACAGGTTGGAGCTGTGCTTCGCACTCTTCCTACACTCTGCCTATTTGTAGCACTTCTTCCCTGACTGCCATCTGCTGCAGGTGAGGAGCTGTGGGCTCTCCACAAAGCTCTCCCCTCCCCCACTCCCAGCCCCCATAGATGTTCTGGTACCTCAAGAGGTTTGAACTGCGGCCCCGACTCTTCGTGAAAGCAGCAGAAGGAATGTGTTTCTGATGCATCTCCCCCCAACCTGCGCGTTGCAGGTGGCTTTGCCCCATCATGCTCTGAACTTACCTTTGCACCTCCACTCAACAACCTGAACGCGGCTGAACTAACGCAGTACAGGAACAGGACCTACTTTGGCTCCAACCCCCGAGAATGGGCCTAAGACCCAGAAAGGAGATACAGACCCTCCAAAGAACAAGAGAACTCAAATATGCTTGGTCAGGGGACAAAACAGGGAGTGGCTCATCCCAGTGAGACCAAATGAAAACACAAGCATCTCCTGTGAGCACCAGAACAGGCACAACACACGTACCACCACCACCTGGGCCCACAAAGTAGCTACCACGTATCTCCAGCTGGGACACAGCTCTCCTGTTAGTGCTCTTCTGTTCAACAGAAGGCAAGACCAAAGGGAGAAGAATTCAGGGGATTTTGTAGCTGAATGGATGCACTGACAGTAGGTGAGATTGGATTTGCAGCTCTGTACAACCAGAGCACTTGCACAATGTTTCAACTGCTCCCTGTGACAGACTGAGATTAGGGTTTATGACCGAGTGGCACCTGATGACAGTGGAGATGGTGATTGGTCAGTCAGCTATACCCCCATGGCTGTCCCACGTGTGGCAGGGACATTCCCCAGGAAAAGAACGTGGAGCTGTGTGGAGAGCCTACAAGTTCTCCACGGACTGTGAATGCCCAGGGTGGACAGTGACTGGAGCCCCATAAAATGAGAGATCAGCCAAGAAGGTGTCACCCCTAGGCTGGCTATTTCTCCTCTGTGTACCCTTCAACAGTATGTGAGATACTGCTGCTCCTAACAGCACTGCTTTATCTCTGCTCCCTTCTCACACCACTCTCTCCCCCCACGGGGCAGTGCCCCTCTGCTCCCTTCTCACCCCACTACCACCCTGGGCAGTGTCCATGCCTCATCCCCTACTCCCCCACATCCCGGCAGTGTCACTGAGGCAGGGCCTCACCAGGGCCCAGGCCCCTGCATGCAGCTTTCTCAGCTGCTCTTCCCAATGCTCTCTCACTGCCCGCCTGCTCGTGGCCAAGCCCAGTGTTGCAGTGAGGTGACCTCACAAGCAGCAGCCCAGCCCTGCTGGCTATGCAGCTGCCTCCCTGCCTGAGCTGTCCTCTGTGTCACAGGAGTCGTGCCACATTCCATGACATCCCACTGTGTGCTGCTTGCCCCCGGGCAGTCCCGGTCCTGGAGGAGGAATGGCCTCCCAGCCACCTCCCCGCCATGTCACCTGGGCCTCCCTCTGCCTCTCCCCTCTCCCAGCTCTCAGCACAGCTAGGTGAGACCTCCACTACTGCAGATGACATCGCAGGAACAGTCCTGGGCAGGGAGGGTTCTCATGTTCTGGGCCTCCTGCAAGACAGAAAAGATTATTGGTTCCATGTAATGTTACCTGAAAAAAATGGGACACATTCCGTCAGCTGAAGTGATTGAGCACTTGTAATAAACCCACGTTTCCCCCCCACGACAACAAAATACTTTTTTCAGTCGCTGTTTTAATACCACAAGAAAAAAACCTTGATATGGTACCTGCATTACAAGTATTCCGCCTCTCTTACACAGTGCACTTCGTCCCCCTACTCCCTCAGGTGTTTCCAGTAGACCTGATGTCAGAAGTCAAACTTCCAACAACTATCTACATGTGTTGTAATTTCACCCCAGGGGTAACTAAGCACCCTGAAGTTGTTTGCTCACTCCCCCTCCTCAGACAACCTGCCCTCCCTCCGCATATCTTCCCTCCCTTTACTCTTTGGTCGTTCAGCTATCTCTCACCTCCCCAATTGCTTTTTGGAACCTCCCATTGTTCAGGCTTCCTTTCCCTTGTCTCTCCCCTCATCTCTCCTGCCAACTCTAATTGTGTCTCTATTTATATCATTTTGTACCTGTGTGTAAACACTTCTTGTACAGTTATCCTCCATGGGAAACAAACTTCAGTGGAGGCAGCTTGCATTTGGCAGACAGTTTAGGACTACATTCTCTCATCATTGTAAATCTTACATGTTCTGCTTTGTTACTTCTACAGAAGATTAAAGGAAAAAAAACCTTCCATGCCTGTGTGCAGGGACTTCCCTGAGGAAAGCACGTGGGAGTCTGTGCAAAGGAGCTGGCACATTCAGCTGCAGATTCCAGTGGAGAAGCCTGCTGAAAGGAAAGGTGTTGGAAGTCCCCGGTGCCTGACAAACAAAATGGTGGAGAAGGGGCAGTGAGGAGGAAGGCAGGCTGTACAGCCAGCCGTCCTCAGCAGACAACCTGAAAAAGCATAGCACCCCGTAAGCTTCAAACACTTCTTCAGTTAACAGAAAATAAAAAACAAGTCTTAGGGATGAAAAAGTCATTTTAAGGAACATGTTCTCTGAAAATTTCCTCTTCTACAACTTTGTAACCTCCCTAATCAAGAATACAGATCTTGAAGAAGACTTGAGGGAAATGGCTTGTTAGGCCTTTGCCACTGTAATTAGTCCTGCTGTGTATTCAGTGTGGAGTCCAAGGATTGGAGGTGCTGAGAGGATACTGATGGAACCGCATGAGGAAAGTAAAGTTGAAAGGAAACACTGAAGCATCTTGGAGTACTAATTGGCCCTGATGGAGCCATTAGCAAAGCCTCCCTGTAGACTCCTTAAAGCAGACAATGGGAGGCTGTGATTTCACATAGGCAAAGACCCTGTGTGGATGACTCTGATCTGGAGCGAAGCCCATGGTTTGTTTGATGAAACCAAAAGGCCCAGCCACAGATCCAGTCCCCTGCATGTGAAGCTCTTTGGACACTCAGGACACTTAAAGGGTCTCCTCTGTGGGTGAGCTGGTGGCATTTCGGTACAGGACTGTACTTGAAGCTCTTCCCACGCTGATGACCCTTACAGGGTCCCTCTCCTGTCCTGATGCTGGTGGTAGGTGAGGTAGGAATTGCTTTTGAAGCTCCTTGGACATTAAGGCCACCTGATGGATCTCTCTCCTGTGTGCGTGCACTGGTGGCACTGTAATTCATAACCGCATCTGAAGCCCTTCCCACACTCAGAACTTAAAGGACCTCTCCCTCGTATGGATGTGCTCATCGTAGGTGAGACTGGATTTCCATTTGAAGCTTTCTGTACAGTTAGAGCACTTGTACAGTCTTCTCACTGACTGCGTGCGCCGGCAGCTAAAGAGCCTAGAGTTCATTTTATGGTTTCCCCCACACTTACCCCTTGGGTTCTGCCTTCTCTTCTGGCACGCTTCCTTGCTCCTCAGGGTCTTCAAGAGGCTTTTGGCCTGTGCTGCAGACCAAGGGGTTCCCCTCTCTCTTCTGGATGGTTTCCCTGTGGCTTCCTGAAGTGCTTCCCTTGCTCCCGACCCCTTTGGGCACCCCTTCTGATTCTCCCCACTGAGGCACCATTCCACTTTCTTCCAGCCACACCCATCTCCTGCAGCCTCTCCTTCGTATTTGTGATCCCATATCCTGCTGGATGACAGGAAACCCAGAAGTAACACAGCAGATCTGAACTACTACTCAAAGATGGCTTTTGCCCACCCAACTTCTTCCTCTCCCCCACCACCTCACCTGGGCTGAGGTCTCCTGCCGTGTCCTTCAGGCTGTGCACATCTGGGATCGAGGGGCCTTCCTCTCCTTCAAGCACAGAGATCACCATGGGTTTGGGGGCTGAAAGCGGAGGTCGAATAACAAAAACAGTGAAGATGAAACACTCTGTTATTCTGGCACAGCTCCTTCTCCAACTACTCCGCTACATATCCCTCCCTCATTCTGAAACCACAATTAGGGCCTGAATGACTCTGGAGCAGCACATATTGGCTTCCTTCAGATCCCAGCATGACCTTTACAGCTCCAAGAATTACGCAAGGACAATTCCTTTAACACTCCCACTAAGGGTTTTTGCTTAATTTTCTTCTTCTTCCAAAGTGCTCAATGCACAAGGTTTCAAAAGACTTACGAGAATGGAATGCAGAAGAGTAAAAAGGTAACCAGGGAGTCACCCAGTTGCGGGAGCTGGTGGCACCCTGTAACGCAGCAACAAGGGCAGCTCACAGGAGCTGCTCTAACCCCTTCTGGCTGCCAGCAGTGACTCCGGGTCTTCTCTCACAGTGCCGAGCACACAACTCCCCCTTCTGAAATAGACATCTACCTGTTCCTTCCGTGTTGCTGCTGTGATAATCCATATATAACTGCCTTGTGATTACCCTACCACCTGATTGCAGAGGCTCATTCTGTACAGCCAAAGGTGCCCTAATTAGGAGGAAAGGGAGCAAAGTTCTCACCCAGTGAGGCCACAGACCCATATGTCTCCACCGTCACATCCTGGTAGAGTGTTTGCTGCGCAGCATCCAGCAGTGCTCCCTCTTCCCTGCTGCAATACATGGCCACCTCTGCAAAGCTCAGGCTCCTGCAAGGAAAGAGGCTCCTGGTACTGCCAAGGCCCAGGGAAGCAGTTGTCAGAGGAGAGAAACTCAAGTACTACCAGCTTCTCCGGCCCCAGCACGCACTGCTAGCTGAGGGCACCTCACCCTCCCTGTATTCACATTCCTTGCCCCTCAGTCTCTCCTTCCTACTCCCCCATGCCCCTACCTGAGATAAGTGCTCCACAGCCATTTCCTGCTCTCATGGAGGCTGAGATGATCACAGGTAACAGGCAGAAGTTGAATGAGTCTGGGGAGATGAGAGAGAAGGCAGGGAATGTGTGAAGGAACGCAGCGCTGCCTGTCCAAGCCCAGCCCTCCGCCCCCCACCTGCAGGCCACATTGCCTCGGGGTAAAACCCATCTGGGACTCACACCAGCAGCACTGGTCCTAACAGGCTTCTTTCCCAGCACACACTCCACTGTAGCAGTGTGCTCCCCCCTCCCCCCTCCCTTCTTCCTCCCAACCTCCTCCTTCCGCCTGGCCTTGCGCACAAAGACAGTGAGCAACAGTGCTCACCCCAGTGGTTAAAACAGATCAACAACCACAAATCTGTTTCAGACTGGAAGGCTGACAGTACTGAAAGTAGATACCTGGATCAACAGCTGAGGGCCAATTAAGCATGAGCCTCAACACAAAATACAGCAATGAATCAACTGTCTTACTCCAAAAACAGCAAGAAGCACTAACATCTCAAGTACTCCTGTACAGCAGCAGGCTGCATGACCACCTCTGCCATTGAGCACGGATTTCTCTCGAGGTTATACCACCACCAAGACCCCTTACATGTTGATGTCAAGACTTGCTGATACAGGTACTCCATAAGTGACTAACAGTTTTGGTTTGAGCTTTAGACTTGCTGCCTCCCTGTGGGCCAATGAGACATCACTGGATCCTCGGTGGTGACTATCCCCACTCTGTAAATCGTATGGTAGAACTTCTCTTTACTATTGCCAACTTGCCCATCTTCCCCCCATCCCTTAGTTGCTTAGAACTTGTAATAAATCAGTCCGCTAACACTGGATTTGCTGTCTTTGTCTTCCTCCGGGTATACATATAAATACAGATAGACACACACGTAACCATCTCTCCTATTTGGAACAAGACACTGTCACATGTTCCTAGTTTGCTTAAGGGACCAAGTCAGAAAGTTGGCCGGCAAAACACAGAAACACTGTGAGGGCAACTGTTCCGGTGCTCAAATCAAACTGCTCCTGATGTTGTCTACATTGATAAAGGCTCACACTCCTTCTAGGAGGAGCCAATCATTTAGCCACACAGGATAGCCTGGAGCTGGGTCACAACATACCAAACAATATCCGTCAGCTGTACAAGTAGATACTTCGAAGCTGTATGAATTGACATAACTATACATGAGGAAGTACAGTAATTATAATTCAGCATAACAGAGTTGGTACACAGACTAACACAGGTACACATACCGAACAACAAAACCCACAAGGACACTCTTGCTCTGCCCTTCCATTTGATGAGCACAAAGCACCAGAGAACTCCAAACAGAGGTTTGTGCAACTTCTGTCAAAATCTACACCTCAGAGGGACTTTGAGTAGAACTCTCCAAAAACTGGTAACTCAAAGGCACCACAGAGCGAGCATTAAAAGCAAATGGCGCTGCAACCTGGAATTTATCACAAGAAAGCGTGGCATAAAATTGAAGTCCTGCCCACTCTTTCTTGTCATCTTTGAGGCCAAACAAAAAGTTCACCTTTCTGTTTCGTATAACATGGAAATTCACGTTGCTTGGGATGTGTCAGTCACTCAGAGCTATTCCACCCGCTGCGCACAGCGGTGGACACGGAAGTCCATCGCGTTTGAATAGCTACGTAGTGGAATTCCAAGGTCACAGCCTGAACCAATGGGTGGGCTACGCGAGTATGCGGGTGCCTGGAGCGGCGGGTGGTCTGGAGCCACCCCTTCTGTCCCGCAAGACTTCCCGTGCAGTCTGAGTCTGCGCGGGTGACCCTTTTGCCCCCGCCCTTCTCTCCGGCTGCGCGATGGTACGAACGGGGGAGGGTCACATTCCTCAGCTCGTCCCTTTCTCCCAGCTGTTACCGGGAGGGGGAGGGGGAGTTGATCCTTTTTTCGATATCTTCTCCTATTGTGCCTCTTTCTCAAATGAAGGCTCCGTCGTTGCCTCCGCTTGTTCTACAAGCTACAAATCTGGGAATCCGTCCTGTTAGTGAGGAATCAGAACCATCACAGAATCAGTCTATACTGATAGAACCATCACAGAACCTGAAACAAGGGCACCATTTCGTCCCCCAGTCCAGCCCCTGTAAGCCCCCGCCTCCCCCACCCCCCCTTCCGCCCCCCCCTTCCCCCTTCCACTCCCACCCGCCCCTTCCCCCTTCCACTCCCACCCCCCCCGCTTCCCCCCCCCCCAGAAAGCGCCGTCCCAGCACCTTGCCGTCAAGTCGAAGAGACGGCCGCTCTGCCGGTCCCGAACTGGGACCCGGGGAAAACAACCCTCCTGCACGGCGAGGTGAGGCCGCAGGCCCGAGTCCCCGACCGCGGCCCCGGGCCGCTTCCCCGCCCCGCCGCACTCCGATCGCTGCCCACGCGGCCGCAGCGCACGGAGCGCGGTTCCTCGGGGCGGAGCGGGAAGCGGCAGTCGGCGGGGCCCCCCGGAGCTGCCCCAGCGCCGAGCAACGGGGCCCGGAGCCGGGTTCTGCCCGTCGGCATTATCAAAGTGCATGCGTAAGCTTAACCTGTGGTGAGCATACAGCGTGCAACCCGAAAGTGAAACCAGAACTGAGATTTCACCCGTAACATCCAGCAGCAAAACACCCTAAGTGGGGCTCCGGTTGTAGGTGCTGTGGTGCCTCAGTGCCCAGGGATGCCTTTGTCTTCATCTTCACTTTCTTCCTTCAAGGATCGAATGAGCAACTCGCATTCTTGGAGGTAAAGTCCAAGTTCTAATTCCTGCCTCACCTCCTGATCATCAGGTGGACTGCTGAGGCTCGAGGTGAGTAAGAACTCAGGGGAGCTAAGGATTCCATTCCATGTAAGAAAACTGTGCTCACCGGTAAAAGTTCTGTGCAGCAGCAAGCTGTGTTGCTAACTGCTAGAAATAGTAGGCAACTGTAAGCTGTGCTGCTTGCTAGGACGTTTACGTCCTTCTGCCACTCAGCTTGTAACCAGAGCCCTGAGGTCTGTCCGCAACCTGCCAAGGATGCCAAAGTGGGACAAACAGTGGCTCATGGCAATCCCAAAGCCCTGTAAACCCATGAGGGTGTGCACAGCTGTGCGTGAGTGTCTGGAACAGAAACATGTGGGAGAGCTGGGAGGAATGCAGTGGGGAAGTAACTGCTTCCACACCAACGATGAAACAGCAACTGTGACAGAGCAACAAAAATCCACCGCTTTGTATACACATTGTCCCAGGGTTAGGAACTGTTGAACTACTGCAAAGACCTCTGCTAGGCCTCAAACGATCCCAGACATTCAAAATCCTTGACCTTAGGTGATCTGTTCCAGTCACCAGGTGGAATACTACCTGTTGGATTTTGCTAACTGAACAAATGACACTAAGCAGAACCAAACAGCATAAATCTCATTAAGCTAAACGCTCTTACTTCTCCCTCAACAGCTCAGGAGCAACCCGTATTGAAAAGTCTGCATCCAAAAGGATGGCCGCTCTTGCCTCTGGTTCTAAAAACTGTACGTAATGACTCAGCTCTCACTAGAGCCATAGTGCTGCATCCAGTTTCCCTGCTGGTGGAAGCTCCAGTAGAACCTTCTCATCCCCAGAGAAGCACATGAGAGAAGTCCTAGCTGTCCTAGGAACTCCTTGCTGTAATGAACTGCATCCCCAAAGCCTCCCGCATGCAAGCACCTCTGCAGCACTGAAGCGGTGAATGATGGCATCAGAAGGCAATATGGAGAACGCAGTGGCCAGTTTCGTGTGGGACACACCTGAGCAACTGGGAGCTGATGCTCCACCAAAACTCAAGATGGAACTCAGCAAGATCCAGCCCACAGGGGGTACAAGCACAGCACGACGGAGCTGTCACTAGCAGCACTTGTCAGCCTGCTGTACAGCTATTACGGGCAGCCCTGCTACGTGGAGGGAACAGCAGACATGCAGTGGTGTTGGTGCATCAGGCTCATGACCTCCTAGGTAAGCTGTACAAGGGTGAGGTGGGGGAGATGAGGTCCAAGCATGGGCTACGCACCACTGAGCAACCAAGCTCATCCTTGCCTTCTCTCCAGGGGGCAATGTTCGGTGAGTAGAGCAGTGCCTTCCTGTTCCAAGAAGTCTAGATGGCTGGGACTGTGAAGGAGCTCCAAGGAGGCTTTCCAAGTTCTAAGGAGCACACCATTTTGCAGAGCACCCAAGAGAGAACATGGGAGCGCTACAAACTGATGGCAAAGTGGGACATCACAGCCAACTGCTGCCTGTGTAAGGAGCTGACGAGAAACAATCCCTCCCTCTCCATCTGATAGGCAGGTAAGAACGTACTCCCATGGTCTTCCCAGCTGGGAAGTCCAGACAGGCCAAGCCTTGAGAAAGGGAGCACCACAGGCACACCCACATAGCTTTGTCCTTATGACAGACAGAAGATGTTCCTATGGCAGCTAGTGCTCAACAAGTGCGCCCATCAGTGGGGTAGGACAGGCTGCCCTGGAAAGTGGTGGAGTCTCAGTCCCCCAAGGTTCTCAAGAAGCATGTAGATGTGCCACTGAGGGGCATGCTTTAGTGGGTGTGGTGATAATGGGTCAGTGGTTGTCCTGGATGATCTTTGAGTCCTGAAATCATAAAACCCTTACAGTTGGAAGAGACTTTTCGATGTCGTCCAGTCCACCTCCCCTGCAGTGAACAGGATCATCTACAGCTGGATCAAGTTGACCCGGGCCTGATCTTAGAGATCTTCTATGTTACAGACTCTGTGATTGGTACAACTCTAAGACTCACGCTCCCCTCTGTGTCTCTCCAGAGGTAGTTCTTTAACACTACATTTCCCCACCCCACCAATCTGTCCTCTCTCCAGCAAGTAAGTGGAGCTACATAGACGTAAAGGGTGGATGGTAAAGCCAGATGAGCTCCACCCTGTCAACCGTTTGCTGAACTGCATCACCATCCCAAAGTCCCCTCCTGTCCCATTCTGCACAAGAGGGACAAAGATCCAGACAGCCCTTGGCCTCTGTTTCCCCTCCTCCAGCTCTGTGTGATGACATCCTTGTGGTGCAGGGTGACACTCAAAGGCCACAAGTGCCTTCCCTTCAGGCATGACCTCCTCCAGTCTGTTTTCTTTCTGTTTCATCTGCTTTGCTCTGCCCCAGGCAGCCTTGCCCAAGACCTCAAGTCTGCCAGCTCACCCTACCCTCCTTCCTTCCACTACTGAGCTGTTCAGGCTAAGCCAAGCACTTCTGACAGAAGTGCTGTCACAGCTGATAAACCGGAAGTACAGAGGATGTGGAAGCCAAGTGATGGGTGAAGTAGATGACCACCTAGAGATCTGCCTGGATCAATTAAAATTCCAGGCACTCCTAGTGCATCAGTTGTCCAAGGCTCTGGACAGTTGTTGGCCCTTCAGTCCCTCTGCACAAATGTTGCCAGGACAATGACAGAAATGGAAACAGAGGGAGTAGGGGAAGAGCTCAGTGCAGCTCTTGGGACTTGAGGAAGGTGGGTGCTCACTTTGTGCTACGTTATAGCTTCATCCAGGGGCATGGAGTGGGTAGGAAAGCTGACTTAGTTTGCAACACCTCTACATTCAAAACACAAGCACTTGGCCCTGAAGTGCAGCAGCAGCAGCACTCAGTCACCAACTACATGGCATACCTCTGGCCAGAGGTAATGCGCTGCGCTCCACTGCTCTTTACAGAGTGGTTTTCAGGTCACTATCACCCGAATCCATCCCTGGTGTTCCCTCAGGGATTCAGGGCCAGGATCACTCCTGTGAGGAAAGCATAAGAGCACTGAGTTGTAGAGAGATTCCCGACTCCCTTCCCTGAGGGTCTTCAAAAGCCAGCAGCACACAGGCCTGGGAAACCTGCTCTGATGGTCCTGCGGGAGAGTTCAGAACCAGATCATACAACCTTACAGCCATTCAGTTGGGAAAAGACCAGGTACAATTGTTAACCTACACAAACATAGAATCACAGAACCATACCCTCACAGAACTGGAGAATTAACGGAGTCATTCAGATTTGTAAACAGCTGTAAGACTCATTCCAGCATCACGTAACACAAGTCCACCACTAAACTGTCCCCACACACCTCATCTACATACCTCTTACACCCCTCCAGGCATGACGACTTCATTAAGCAAAACTCCCCCCACCACTGACCCCTAACCATGTCTGCTTCTGTGCTGCTCGGTCAGCAGGATGAGGCAGAAGTTTAGCTAGCAATTCCTGGGCACAAAGGACACAAGGGAGATGGATAGGTGAGTACCTGGGGCCTGGGAGTGCTGCCCCATGCCCTGCAGTGAACAAGTAACCCCTAGAAGGCAGGGTGATCCCCCATACCTGCATGCAGCCTGCTAGCCCACTTCCCTCCTGCATTCTGCAGTACTCCTTCCCCTTGGGCCAGTTTCTTCCCCTGTGCTGAGATGGAGTTCAAGTTGTGGGTGACAGTGGCCACCATCACTGAGTACAAGCACTCCTCCTGGGACTGCCACTTAACCATCAGGGATCCCCTCTAGGCAGATGGAGGCCAGACCACCTTCCAGCATCCATGCTGGGCTGAGGGCTGTTGAAACCACTCACCTCCTGCGTTTCCAGTGTCTCATAGGTACCATGAGTGGGTAGCTGACACATCCCCAGTTAAAGTCCCTCTGACAAGCTCTGATCATTCACAGAGCATGTCTAGCACTTCTGCGATGCTTATTCAGCCTTAGGTCAATGAAAACCTGCTCCTGGAGATGCCTAATGCTGTAAGGCCATTCTTTGCTGTGCAGAAGGACCCCAGCTTCTCCCCCCATGGGCATCATTTTCCTTTCTGCCTCATTCCTCTTCATCCTTGTGCACTCCCTCCTGCTCTCCCACACCATCAGGGCTGCAGGTACCACCCTTCGCCTTGACCTCATTCCCAACAACCACAGACCAAAAAAGGTGAGCGTGACTGATTCCCCGTGTCGTGATTCCCACAATGGTCACATTCGTGCAGTCAAGGGACAAACGCTTCCTTAAAGAGCTTGGGTTTAAGTAGTGCAAGCAGTGCCATTGGCAAAGAGGCTCCCATGGGTAACCTTCGGACCCTCCTCCCCCAATCTTCCTGTAGCTCTTCTTGCTTTGTCTCCCATCAGAATTACTCCTCATGAGATGGTTTTGCAGGCAGCGGACATCTCAGGTCCTGCCAGCAGGATACATACATTCACCTCCATATTGTCCTAACTTGGACCTAGCGGAGTGGAATAACCCCCATAACATACCACTACACCAATGATCCCCTATTGCCATCTCACCAGAAGCATTAGGAAAGGCAGTAGACTCATTGATTACTACCTACAAGAGAAGGGTGAGCTATAAAGCCTCAGAAGGAACAAGCACCAGGCTTGTCACAGTGAAAGCCCTGCCTGTAGCTTGCTCAGGAAAGCCCAAATACTACACAGTGCAATACAGACAGTTCAGGTGTTCTGCATCCCTACTGCACCAAGGCAGGTGCAAGAACTTCCGGGTCCACGCAATACTGGCATTACTCTTACACCTGCATACCACAGCTGCTGTGGCCTTTCACCAACTCACAAAGGCCAAAAACATGGCTGGAGGAATGAAACAACGTCTTCCAGCAAGACAGAACTACCTTCTCAACAGGCCCAGGTGCTGGGTACACTCAAACCCACCCTTCCAGCTGAACTAGAAACACACGTAACTGAGAATGGGTTTGGCTAGGGCCTGTGGCTGAGGCAGAACTCCATTTAAACCCAGTTGTGTTCTGGTCTCAGTTCTGACACGGAGCAGAAGAGAAGCGTAGCATGAAAAAGTTATCTGGCTGCCTACTCTGCATTAAAGGTGGTAGTGCCAATAACCCACACCGCTGAAGTCTCACTTAAGGCAATTTCTCCAATTCAGAAGCAGGTAAAACATCTGACCCACCTCCCTAAGGCACGGTACACCAAACAGACAGCAGCATGATGGATCACCTACTTCAGCCAGTGCTGCAGTTTGTCTTTATCACCCTTGGAAGAAGAGCTTTGGAAGAACCTAGGCATGGTCTCATTCGTGCAAGAATCCAGAGCTGAAGTTCACTCCCAGCCCTGTGCATCAGCCAGTGTCCCCCCTTGCCATCCCATAGAATTCACCAACAGGTCCACATGGGTCCAACCACACTCCACATTCCTACAGGACAATCAGGGATACCCACATTGTTACAATAGGCCTAAGTTGTAGTGACTTAACAGGCCTGACGGTGGCTCGATACACTTGACCATTTGCTGTCTAGAGGGCACTGTCAGACACACACACACAAAGGTCCTCCTGTTGCCTCAAAAGTCTCACAGTGGTTGTGAGCTCCTTGAACCACAGAGGTAAGGAGCCCCGGTGCAGTGGGACCCACTGCTGGCCTCAGACTTCATCAAGCCTTTATGTCAAAGGGGTCATGTGCAAAAGCAATCTAAGATAAAACCTCATGAAAAAGCTGCACATGAACCTTTAACTGCTTAGCAAGGATCAGTATTGGCAAGGTATCTCAACATCAAGGTGTGAGGGCTCTTTCTCCAGGTGTGAACTCGAGAGACAGCCGCACTCAAGGGAAATCCTGTCAATGAACCTGCTGTCGTGCAGGAGAGCTCGAGGGGCAGTTGGGCTGTCCGGCATCTTTGAGGTAGGATGAGTGCCAGATTTTGTCTGAGTGCACTCATAGTTGCCCCCTAGCTGTTACGTCTGACAGCAGTTCTTTTGACCCCCCCAGGCCAAGATGCGTTTGTGACCATTAATCTGCTTTCACTAGAACACCATCAATACTGTTGCTCACAGTCTTTGTGGGCTAGGCCTAATGTTCAAGGCCAGGACAAAGGAGGACATTCAAAGGAAGAAAGCAAGTGTGGAGAGCATGCTGGCTGTGCTGGGAAGAAAATCTAGTAAGACCAGTGTTCCCAGTCAGAGTGCCAGGTGGCTTTTACCCCCAGGCAATGCCCTGAAAAGGACTAGGGAGGGCTGGACTTGGACAGAAACAGCTACACCCCCTCACACCTCCCCTGCCCTTTCTTGCCTCAGCACGCTCCCATGAGTCTTCTGCCTTTCACCAGCGATCATCTGATCCAGACCTACAGGAAGGCTTCCACTCACAAATAGACGAACTACACTAACTTGTAACAGCAGATTGAGTAAAAGAGTCACATACCTGATGTCTAGTCCTGGTTTTCATACCTGTAATCCAACCACAGCAAACACAGGGAAGGAAAGCACAACCACACTTACACAAAAGTCAGATGTATACTTGCAATACAAACATCAAAGAAACAGACCACCACCCTACTGTCCAGATGTGTTAAAACACTCTTTAAGACACACAACTGCCCAAAAGAGCCTTCACTGTAAACAGTAACCACATACTCTTCAGGACACAAAATAATCCATAGCAGGATGATTTCACATGACCTCCAGGAGAGCAACAAATGACCACTGTACATCCATCGCACGTAGGGGCATGGGGATGCAGGCAGAAGCAGCCATGGGGTGAGGGATGTGAACACACAGGGAAAGAGGGTTGCCAGTATTCACATGCTGGGATAGAGAAGCCACTGGCACCAGAGTTCACCTTCCCCATGAGCTCCTTCCCTGGGCTTCAAGTGATCCCAGCAAATAGCTTCTTGCAGGATGTGGCCGTGCATTTCAGCAGGGAGAAGTGGGTGCTGCTGGGCCCTGCGCAATTTGCATTCAATGCCAAGTACAGGGTCAGGATGACTTCCCTCGTCCTGCTCATCACACCGTTCCTGATCCAAGCCAGGATGCCACTGGCCTTCTCGGCCACACTGCTGGCTCATATTTGGCCCACAGTCAACCAGTACACCACAGTCCCCTTCCATGAGACAGCTTTCCAGCCACTCCTCCCCCAAGCCTGTTGTGACCAAAATGCAGGACCCAACACTTGACCCTATTTCTTCCTCTCCAGCAGATCAACACTTCCCCATTGGAGTCACCTGCAAACTTACTGAGGGTGCACTCAACCCCCTCAAGATTGTTCATGAATACATTAAATAGAAGCAGCCCCAAGGACTGAGTCCTGGTGCACACTGCTCATGAGCAGCCACCAACCGACTTTAACTCCATTGCCAACTCTTTGGGCCCAGCCAGCCACCATTTCACCCAGCAGAATATACACCCATCCAAACTGTGGTCAACCAGCTTCTCCACGAGAGTGTTGTGGGGGGACAGTGCCAAAAGCTTTCCTGAAGTCCCAGTAGACCCCATCACCAGCCTTACCTTTGTCCACTAAGCGGGTCACCTTGTCAAAGAACAAAATCAGGTTTGTCAGACAGGATCTACCATTCATAAACCCGTGCTGACTGAGCCTGATCCCCTGGTTGACCTTTAATTGATCCCTTATGACTCCCAAGATCATCTGTCCCATGATCTTCCCTGGCAACAAAGCCAGACTGACAGCTCTGTATAAATTAGGCCTGGATCACCTTTCCAGACCTTCTTGAAGATGAGCATCCCATTTCCCGCCTTCCAGTCCACTGGGACATTCCTTCTTAGCCAGGACTGTTGTAGGATGATGGAGAGCAGCTTGGCAGCCACATCCACCAACTCCCTCAGCACTCCAGGGTACAGTCCATCTGGTCCCATGGACTTGTGAGCGACCAGCTTTCAGAGCATGTCCAAAACCATCTCATCACGGTTTATGCGTAGATTATTCTGTTCCCCACCCCTATCTACCAGTTCAAGGGGCTGTGTGCCCAGGGAGTAACTAATCTTACTATTAAAGACTGGGGCAAAGAAGGCATTAAGTACCTCAGCCTAATGCTTTTGGTCTGACAAATTTGGAGAAAAAGACAAAAGGAGACTTGTTGGTGCCTACTACTGCTGCATCATCGAACAGAGCCTGTTGATGAATGCTTCTTCCTAAAGCTACAAGCAGTGTTACTATCACAGGCTCTTGTCCTGCTGGGTGATTTCAACCACCCTGACATCTGCTGGAATAGTAGCATGGTGAGCTGTAGGCAATCCAGGAGGCTCCTGAAATGCACTGAGGTTAATTTCCTCAGCCAAGTAACAGAGCCCCACCAGGGAGATGCAATGCTGCACCTCTGACTCACCAATGCATGTGGACTTGGTGACATCTGGACTGGAGGCTGCCTGGCCTGTTGTGACTCCACCTGCAATGGTGGAGTTCATATTCCTGAGAAATACAGGACAAAATGTAAAATCAGGATGCTAAATTTTAGAAAAGCCAACCCTGAGCTCTTCAGGGACCTAGTCAACAAGACCCCCTTCAAAAGTGTCCTCAAGGACAAGGAAGTGGAGCAGAGTTGTCAGATCTTTAAGGAAGCTTTTCTTCAGGCACTAGAGCTCTCCATTTCTGGATGAAGGAAGTCAGGAAAGAAAGTCAAGAGACCAGCATGGCTGAACCAGGATATGGTGGTCAAACTGGACAACAGGAAGAAAACAGTAGGCAGTGGGAGCAGGGACAAGTACTCTGGGGGGAACATAGGGATGCTGCTGGGCTGTGTAGGTATGGCGTCAGGAAGGGCAAGGCTCAACTGGAACTGGTCTTGGCAAGAGTGAAAGAAGAATGAGAAAGGCTTCTACGGGTACATAAACTAGGAAAGGAAAGTTCAAGGAGGTTTACCCCTGTTAGTGAGCTCACAGCCACAGTGTGGGTGTGGCGATGGGCCTCCCAGTGTCCCATAGCCCAGGCCCCATGTACAGCTCTCCAGCCTCTGGAGCTCAGGATCCCTGTGCCAGTGGAATTGCAACTGTGACGGGCATGAGTGGGCCAGGAGGAAGCAGGGATGAAGAGGGAACATGGGTTCTGAAGTGGAGTGGCTGAATGCGCTGACCATGCAGCATTTTTCCTGTTCCATAATGAAGCTGAGTGGAATTCCTCAGCAGCATGTCAGAGGGGGTGAGGTTTTTTGGGACATACACCTAAAACAGTCCTAAGCTAGCTTCCTAAAGCCAAGCACTTCAACAGCCAGCCTGAGTTCCTTGTGGACAAGTTCTGCTGGCACAACAAAATGTGGATGCCCTTTTTGTGGTGCAGGTGAGTACAACCTGCAGTGTCATGGCAGGTTTAGATATTGACAAGCATTTATAAGATTCCCTCTCTGCCCTTTTTTTCCCCCAGGATGAACAGTCCCAGGTCTCTCAGCCTTTCCTTGTAAGGGAGCTGCTACCTACACTGATAATCTTGGTGGCCCTCTGCCAGACTCTTGCCAGTGTCTGTCTTGTGCTGAGGAGACCAGAACTGGACACAGAGCTCCCAATGCAGACTGATCAGGGCAGAGTAGAGGGGGAGGATCACCTTTCACAGTCTGCCAGCCACACTCTTTTTAATGCACCCCAGGATACCATTGACTTTCTTGGCTACAAAGGCACACTGCTGGCTTATGGGCAATCTGTTGACCACCAGGTCACCCAGGTCCTTCTCCTCAAAGCTTCTCTCCAGCAGATCAGCACTAACCTGTACTGACAACAATGACCAAGGTGATCAGCCTTATCAAGTAATGAAGCAATGTTATCCATGGACCTCCTTTTTGTTGGTAACATGAATAAGCCCTTCCATTGTCCCCCACGTTACTAGCTAGCTTCAACTTTAACAGAGCTTTGGCAATATAAATTATCTCCCTACCGTGGTAGACAGCATTTCAGTCAGTTTGACTGATCTGGCTCCCAGTGTCTTTCATTTCCACTCGAGAAGGAAAAGGTCTGCTCAGATGAGTCAGACTTCTGTCTCTCTTACTGACTTGCAGCAGTCTGAAATTGCCTGTTCCTGTGCTCTTAAAAGATGGCTTTTAAAAAGTGACCAGCAGTGATGGACTCCAGTGCTTAGGGCAGGTGATGCTGTTCTGGAAATATCCCAGAATTCCTTAAAGAATAATTAATTGGGGTCATAGTCCTGACTGGGTGGCTTATAATAGATCCCCACTTTATTGCCTTGTCCCTTATTCCTTACTCAGAGGCTTTCAACCATATCACTACCAACTGTGAGCTCCATTCAGTCCAGCCCACCACTACATACAGCAACGCCATCCCATCTTATCTGTCCTGCCTATCCATCCTGGAGAGCTCAAAGCCATACAACACACAGAACCCTTCCTACCACACCTCATTTATGCTGATGATGTTGTAGCTCCGGGGCCAAGATAAAGCTTCTAGCTCCTCTTAGTTGCACCTCATGCTGCATGTATTGCTATATAAACATCTGAAACATGCTCCAGGGTTCCCAACTCCAAGTGGAGCAGATCCAAGTATCTTGTTAGCACACAATGCCTCCAACTTCAGATGCCAAGTCAAAAACAGAAAACAAAAAACAACAACAACAACAACAAACATAACAAGCACACAGATGGAGATCTGGATTGCTGTATGTTTGCTGGGGAGCTCTTCATCAGCTCCAGGGTGTATAGAGCTCACATATTACACAGAGCACATAAATTTCTGCTGAGTGCATACAACTGCTGGTTGAACTACCTGAGTGACAAAACCTACCCTGTACACCTTCCTGTGTTAATGCATGTTAGGAAGGGAGATGGGGCTGTGTGCCAAACATGCCTTCACCCTGAAGCATGCAGTGACCTGGAGTCAGACCTTCTTGCACCTTTCCCTGCCCTTCTACAAGGCTTTGTCCTTTCATTTAAGAAAATAGGGTCAGACCCCAGTGAAAACAAAAGCTCCCCCTTCCGTTTCCCCTTTTGCACCCCACAGAAAGGCCATTTGCCACACAAGGAACCTAGTGATCAGGTGTATGAGGAGCAGAGCAAACCTAACTTAACTTTCAAGGCTGGTCTCTTAAACATGACTTCTCTGAGGTCTAACACAAGAGTGAATGGATTGGCTGGGTTGTTCTGTGAAAGCTTGCAGGTAGGACATCCTCTTCTGCTTGCAGGTGATTTTCAGAAAACCTCCAAGAGACACTCAGCTGCTCTTTCGACCCACGTATCTGATTCATCAGTGGACTCTGAAATTACTGTCAGAAACGTATGCACACAGAAAAGAACTATGCAGCTGCTCTTCCTTCAGAAACAGTTTCAAAGAGCTGCTTGCAGGAAGAGCAGAAAAGAAAACTGCACGTGGGGAGAGATCTTCTGTTAACAGGGAAAGGGCACCTGCAGCTCCTGGGTGTATGTCCCTTATGCAGAGGGTGATAGTGATACCATTTCTTTTCCTAACCCTTCCAGTGTTGTGAGAAGCATTTGGGTCTCCCTCACCCTTGGGGACTCCAGCATCTTCCAGGTCTCCACAATGAGGGATTTTTTCATGAGAAAGGAAGTGCCAACCCCTGAAGAAACTCCTCCTACAGGAGAGACACTTGCAGGGCCTACCTCTCATATAGATTAACCAATGTTTGATGAGGGTGGAGCTCTGGATGAGGCTCTGCTTGCAGTGCAGGCATTCCTAAGATCTCTGTCCTGAGTGGATCCTCTGGTGCTTGATTAGGTTGCAGCTGTGGTTGGAGTTCTTCCCACAATCAGAACATTTGTAGTACTTCTTCCCTGACTGCCATCTGTTGCAGGTGAGGAGGTGTGGGCTCTGCACATAGCCCTTCTCACACTTGAGGCATCTGTAAGGCTTCTTGTCATGTGGGCTCATTGGTACAGGTACATGTATGACTTTTCCCCACGCTCAGTACCTCACAAGGTTTGAGCCATGGCCAAAGCCCTTCTCAGAGGCAGCAACGTCTTTCTGATCCACATGCCCACACACCAAGGGTTTCTGGTGGCTGCGCCACATGCTGCTCTAGGCTCTCCTTTGCATGTCCACTCAACACTCCATCTCCAGCAGAAAAAGAATATGCATAATTCCCTTATCAGAGACAAAGGGGGGACTGGATTTACTTTGGCCGCAAACACCAAGAACAGACCTAAGGCCAAGAAGGGAGCTACAGACCACCCAATCCATGGGAAAACTCTCAGGTATGCTGATCAGGAGACAAAAATGGGCTGGCTTAGTATTTCATTGAGGGACATTCACATCTCTGTGTTATATCTGCTCTGACTTGGCTGGGTGACAGAGGTAAAATGCTACTTAGCTGCAATTCTCCTAAAGGTAATGGAGTGGTGAACAGGAGAAGTCAGGCAAGTGCAAGTCGGTTTTCATCAGTGATAACAAGAATAAGGAAGCGAACAAGAGGTGTTGGATCTGTCCTGCAGCCAAGGTCAGGTACCCAAACATGGACGGGGTTTGTATTTCCCTGCTTTCAGCCACACAGGCACCATTCCCTGCTGGGCTCACACAGCTATCTGCCATTTAACACACTGGAACACATCTTCTTTACACTGAGTGGTCTCTACTGGCTGCACCCCATTAAACCATTGTGCCAACTGTCAGAGCAAGGAGTATGCTCTTCAGAGTGTCTTTAAGATGAGTTTGCTATGCAGCCCTTCTTCTGCTCAAGGGATTTGTAAGGTTTGTCACCACACAAAGCTACAGGTGGTGACCAGGATTGGACTCTGGATGAAGCTCTTTCCACATTTGGGGCACTCCAGGCTCTGTCTCCTGTGAGGATGTGTAGGTCGGTAATGAGGCAGGAACTGCTTTTGAAGATTCTTGCAGACTCGGGGCACATCTTTGTTCTTTTGCCTTTGTAGATGTACTTATGGGAGCTGAGCTTAGAACTGCTTGTAAAGGCCTTCCCACACTCAGGGCACTTAAAGAGTCTCTCTCCTGAGTGGATGTGCTGGTGGCAGACAAGGTTGGAACTCACTGTGAAATCTTTCCCGCACACAGGGCACTTAAAGGGTCTCTCTCCTGTGTGGTTGCGCTTGTGGTGGATGAGGTTGGAAGAGCCTGTAAAACTCTTCCCACATTCTGAGCGCTTGGAGGCTCAACCTCCTGTGTGGATACGCTGGTGGATCTTCAACTCCAAACTGCTTTGGAAGCCCTTCCCACACTCAGGGCACTTATATTATCTCTCTCCTGTGTGGACACTCTTGTGACCAATGAGGTCAGAACTGCTTCTGAGGCTTTTTGGACACTCCAGACACTTAAAGGGTCTCTCTCCCGTGCGGAGGCACTGATGCTCAGTGAGTTTGGATCTTCTTTTGAAGCTTTTAACACAATCTCTTCACTGAGTGTACATGCTTGTAGTTAACAGGGCTGGAAATCCTTTTAAGGCTTTTCCCACACTTATCACTTGGGTTCTGCCTTTTCTCTTAGCACATTTCCTTGCTCCTTGTGTCTTCAGACTGCTTTTGACCTGTGCTGGAGTCCAAGGAATTCCTCACTCTCTCTCCCTGGTGGTTTCCCTGTTCCTTCTCAAAGTGCTCTCCTTGTTCCAGGACACTTCTGATTTTTCCCACTGAGGTACACCCAACTGCCTTCCAGCCACACCACACTTATGCAGATCCTCCCTTGTAGAAGGGTGGCTCAGGGAGCAAGAATTTGTGAGCTTGAATGCTATGTGCACAACCCAGGCTGAGACCTTGAAGATGTCAAAGCAGGAAGAAAAACTGAGACTTCAGTTAAGGTAAGGGAGTAGCTAGCCTGGGAAGAGATCAAGACAGTGGAATGTGAAGAACAGTGAAAAAAAGGCCGTGTGATGATTAATGCTGTACCAATAGCTAGTGAGCAAGATGTGTGATTTCTGTGTGCTAACCAATTATAAGTTGCTGTGTGTACCTGTATTTCTGTATAAGTATGAGCTGATTTGGGCAATAAAGTAGCTTTTAGAAGTTTCCACCATTACTTCTGTGAAGACACGTGGATTCATTCAGGCTGCCTTCTTTGACTCCCTTATGTTTGTGATCCCATCACCTGCTGGATTCCAGAGGTAATCGAGAAATAACACATTGTGCCAAAATACTGTCCAGTCAGAGATGACTTTTGCCAGCTCCAACCTGCTCCTGTCTCCCGCCACATCACCTGGGCTGAGGTCTCCAGCCTTGTCCTTTAGGCTATGAACATCTGGGATCCAGGGGTCTTCCCCTTCTTCAAGCATGGAGATCACCACTGGTTTGGGGGCTGGAAGTGGAGGTTAAATAATAGAAACAGTGGACATGATAGCATTCCCATGATTCTGGCACAGCAGCCTGTCCAACAACTCCACTCTGTTTCCATTCCAATTTCTGAAACTGCAGTAGGGGCCCGAATACTACTGGGCCAAAACATACTGGCTTCCTTTGGATCCCAGCGTGACTTTTACATCTCCAAAAATTATGCAGGGACAATTTATTTAACATTCCCCTTGGGCTTTTTGTTCTAATCTTTCCACACTGCTCAGTGCCCAAGGCTTCAAAATGTTTTATGGGAGTTAAACAGAAAAGAGTAAAAAGGTAAATAAATAACCAGGGAGTCATCAGGTTGCTGGAGCTGGTGACACCATGCAATGCAACAACACAAGGGCAGTTTGCAGGAGCTGTTGTAACCCCTCCTGGCTGATGTCTGCTTGCCAGCAGTGACTCTGGGTCTTTTCTCACAGTGCCGAGCACACTAATCCCTTCAAAACTTATCTACTTCAGCACTTGTGTAAGATGCGAGCAGGTAAATGACTTGCCCAGCCTTGTGGTTGACCTGAAGGAGGAGGTGGAGAGGCTGAGGAGCATAAAGGAATGTGAGGGGGAGATTGATTGGTGGTGCCAAACCCTATGGGCCCGAGATCTTGGCAGCCAGCTGAGGCTCCACATGGAGCACATCACCCCATGCTGCCTTGCAAACAGATGACAAAGGAGAACTGGCAGGCAGACAATGTTCCTGCTGCAGTGACCCCTGTCCTCTCCTCCCCCTAGCAACTATGGTGAAGAATCGGGGAGTGTAGGGCAGTGGCAAAAGGTCCCTGCTCAGAGATGCAGGCGCGCCCTCCCACAGATTCCCCTGCCTCCCCAGCTGTCTTTTATGGAACAGGTACAGTACTCTGCAGGGACAACTGGACAGTGGTGGTGATGATGGTTCTCCCCAGTTGGTGGTGCTACCAAAGTCCAGAGCTCACTTAGTATTAAAACCTCATTGTCAAAGAAAAAATGATGGGTCATTGTCATTGGTGACTCTCTGCTGAAGGAAGCAGAAGGGCCAATATGTAGAACAGACCGTCTACGCAGGGTCCTTCTGTTGCCTCCTGGGAGCCCGGGTTAAAGATGTAAGGAAGAAACTTCCTTCCCTAGTTTGGCTCTCAGGTTACTATCCCCTATTGTTGTTTCAGGTAGGCAGTGATGACACAGGAAGAACTTCCCTAAAGACTATGAAAAAGGACTTCAGAGCCTTGGGGCCACAGGTAAAGGGTTCAGGAGCACAAGTTGTGTTCTCTTCTATCCCTCCAGTTATAGGGAATGATGAGGGACTAAATATGATGGGCCAACAGATTAATACCTGTCTCCAAGCCTGGTGTGCCTGGCAGGGGTTTGGGTTTTTTGACCTCTGCTCTGTTTGCATGAGACCAGGCCTGCTGGCAACCGATAGGAGTAGCTTCTCCCACCTGTGGAAAGGGGTCTTAAGACACGAGCTGGGAAGGTTCATTGATAGAGCTTTAAACTAGGTACGAAGGGGGGTGGGGGTGTAACTGGGGTCACTAGAACGGAGCCTGTATGTAACATCCTGGTTCTTGTAGGAGAGGGATGTGCTAGTAAGATCCCACAGTCTTGCGTCTTGGTGAAGGAGGAGGATAACTCACCCTGCTGTAGGAAGAACAGGAGGGTTGGAGTGAGGTTGGTGACTGTGGAAACACATGAGTATGGTCATCAGTGTATTAGGGCTACTGCCACTCCAAAGGAGGCCCAGCTCAGGTGCCTTTATAGCAATGCACACAGCATGGGTAATAAACAGGAGGAGCTGGAGGTCATTGAGCAGTCAGAAAGCTATGATATGGTTGCCATCACAGAAACGTGATGGAATGACTCACACAGCTGGAGTGCTGTGATGGATGGCTACTGACTGTTCAAAAGAGACAGGCAAGACAGGAAAGACAGTGGTGTAGCCCTCTATGTTAAGAAAAAATGTGAATGTATAGAAATTAATGATGGCGATGATAGGGTTGAGAGCTTATGGATCAGAATAAAAGCAAAGACCAATAAGACTGATATTATTGTGAGAGTCTGCTACAGGCCACCCAACCAGGATGAAGAGGAGGACAAGACACTTCATGGACAGTTGGATGAGGCCTCATGGTCTCTCCCACTTGTTTTTGTGGGAGACCTCAACTTCCCAGACATCTGCTAGATTTGTAATACAGCAGATAGGGAACAGTCCCAGAGGTTCCTAGAGTGTGAGGGAGATAACTTCCTGACAGAGCTGGTGAAGGAGCCAACGAAGGGAAGCAAAACAAAATAAGGCTGAGGTGCTTAATGCCTTCTTTGCCTCAACCTTTAAAAGTAAGACTTGTTACTCCCTGAGAACACAACCCCCTATGCTGATAGATAGGGATAGGGAACAGAATAGGTATTGCATGATTCATGATGAGATGGTTTTGGACCTGCACTGAAAGCTAGATGTTCACAAGTCCGTGGGGCAGATGGATTGCACCCTGGCGTTCAGAAAGCAATCTCCCTCCTGCACCTGCTGCAGGAGCGGCTTGGGTTCGCCGGATCGACTGACCCGGCCCTGGTGGGCTCAGACAGGACTCAGTCGCCACGTGGCATCAGCTGGAGGTCGCTGCTGGGGCGGCTCAGGTATGCCGGCATGGTCTGCCCGGATCCGACCAACTCGGCCGCTCAACGGCATCAGCTGGAGGTTGCAGACCAGATGTCTCGTGTACACCTGCAAGGTCTACCCGACGACGATCTACTAGGCCGATCCGCGGCGGTGGCTAGAGGTCGCTGACTGGAGCGGTGTGGGAAAGGCGGAAAGGTCTACCCGGCCCCGGCAGGCTCCGTCCATCTCGGTCGCTCCACGGAGACATCTGGAGGTCGCTGCCAGGGCGGCTCGGGCTCGCCGAACTGGCCAGCCCGGCCCTGCAGGCCCCGACAGGCCTCAGTCTCACTGCAACCGCGGCTGGAGACCGCGGTAGGAGCAGCTCAGGCTCGCCGGACCGGTCGGCCAGACCACTGAGGGCCCCGGCAGGACACAGTATAACTGCAGCCGTGGCTGGAGATCGTGGCAGGACCGGCTCGGGCACGCCGGACAGGTCGGCCCGGCCACTGCGGGCCACGACAGTACTCGGTCTCACCGCAGCTGCGGCTGGAGGTCACTGCGGGAGCCACGGTCCCACCACGGCCACTACTGGAGGCTGCTGCCGGACCGGCTCGGGTTCGCCGGACTGGTTGGCCGGCCCCGACAGGACCGGGCCCACACGGTCGTTCCGCGGCAGTGGGTGGAGCCTCGTGTAAGAGCGTCTCACGTTCGCCGGATCGGTCGGCCCGGCACCGTCCGACTCGGTCGCTTCGCGGAGGTGGCTGGAGGTCGCTGCCGGGGCGGCTCGGAAAAAACGGAACGGTCTACCCGGTCCCGGCAGGCTGCGTACGGCTCGGTCGCTTGGCGGCGGTGGCTAGAGGTCGCTGCCGTGGCGTCTCGGAAACAACGGAAAGGTCTACCGGGCCCCGGCAGGCCCCGTCCGGCTCCGTCGCTCCGCGGCGGGGGCTAGAGGTCGCTGCCGGGGCGGCTCGGAAGCGGCGGAACGGTCTACCCGGCTCCGGAGGGCCCCGTCCGGCTCGGTAGCTCCGCGGCGGCGGCGGCTAGAGGTCGCTGCCGGGGCGGCTGGGGCACGGCGGAACGGTCTACTCGGCTCCGGAGGGCCCCGTCCGGTTCGGTCGCTCCGCGGCGGCGGCTAGGGGACGCTGACGGGGCGGCTCGGAAAAAACGGAACGGTCTACCGGGCCCCGGCAGGCTGCGTCCGGATCGGTCGCTCCGCGGCGGCGGCGAGAGGTCGCTGCCCGGGCGTCTCGGTAAAGGCGGAACGGTCTACCCGGTACTGGCAGGCTGCGTCCGGCTCGGCCGCTCCGCGGCGGCGGCGGCTAGGGATCGTTGCCGGGGCGTTTCGGAAACGGCGGAACGGTCTACCTTGCCCCGGCAGGCTTCTTCCGGCTCGGTCGCTCCGCGGCGGCGGCTAGGGGTCGCTGCCGGGGCGGCTGGGGCACGGCGGAACGGTCTACCAGGCCCCGGCAGGCTGCGTCCGGCTCGGTCGCTCCGCGGCGGCGTCTAGGGGTCGCTGCCGGGGCGTCTCGGAAGCGGCGGGACGGTCTACCGGGCTCCGGCAGGCTTCGTCCGGCTCGGTCGCTCCGCGGCGGCGGCTAGAGGTCGCTGCCGGGGCGGCTGGGTCACGGCGGAACGGTCTACCCGGCCCCGGAGGGTTCCGAGCCGCTTCACCTGTTGTGGCCGCTAGAGGTCGCTGCCGCGTAAATGTCGGGTACGCCGGCCACGTCTACCCGGCCAGGACGGACTTGGTCGCTTCGCGGCGGCGGCTGGAGGTTGCTGCGGGAGCCGCTCCCGGTCGCCGGACCGGTCGGCCCGGCCCCTGCGGGCGCCGAGCGACACGGTCGTTCGGCGGCGGCGGCTGGGGACCGTGGCAGGAGCGGCTCGGGCTCGCCGGACCGGTGGTCCCGGCCCCGTCCGACTCGGTCGCTTCGCGGAGGTGGCTGGAGGTCGCTGCCGTGGCGGCTGGGGCACGGCGGAACGGTCTACCCGGCTCCGGCGGGCTGCGTCCGCCTCGGTCGCTGCCGTGGCGGCTGCTAGGGGTCGCTGCCGGGGTGGCTGGGGCACGGCGGAACGGTCTACCCGGGTCCGGCGGGCCCCGTCCGCCTCGGTCGCTCCGCGGAGGAGGCTAGGGGTCGCTGCCGGGGCGTCTCGGAAACGGCGGGACGGTCTACCTTGCCCCGGCAGGCTTCGTCCGGCTCGGTCGCTCCGCGGCGGCGGCTAGAGGTCGCTGCCGTGTCGGCTCGGAAACGGCGGAACGGTCTACCCGGCCCCGGCAGGCTGCGTCCGGCTCGGTCGCTCCGCGGCGGCGGCTAGAGGTCGCTGCCGGGGCGGCTGGGAAACGGCGGGACGGTCTACCCGGCTCCGGCGGGCCCCGTCCGACTTGGTCGCTCCGCGGAGGAGGCTAGGGGTCGCTGCCGGGGCGTCTCGGAAACGGCGGGACGGTCTACCTTGCCCCGGCAGGTTTCGTCCGGCTCGGTCTCTCCGCGGCGGCGGCGGCTAGGGGTCGCTGCCGGGGCGGCTCGGAAACGGCGGCACGGTCTACCCGGCTCCGGCGGTCCCCGTCCGGCTCGGTCGCTCCGCGGCGGCGGCTAGGGGTCGCTGCCGGGGCGGCTGGGGCACGGCGGAACGGTCTACCTGGTCCCGGCGGGCACCGTCCGGCTCGGTCTCTCCGCGGCGGCGGCGGCTAGGGGTCGCTGCCGGGGCGTCTCGGAAACGGCGGAACGGTCTACCCGGGTGCTACCGTCTCGCGCTCTCCGCGGCGGCGGCTAGAGGTCGCTGCCGGGGCGGCTTGCGATCCGCGTCCAGGTCTACCCCGTTTCGGATTGTCTTGGCCGCTCTGGCTGTGGGGGGGGGGCGCTACAGCTCCGGAGCTGCCAGAGGCGTCGCTGTAATTTTGTACCTCCAGTTACGTCGAGGTAAACCTCGGCTGCCGTCGGAGCCGCTGCCGGTAGTCGGCGCCTATGGGACTAGAACGTTTTTTTCGGATGCCTTATATGTTCGTCTGTAGGAGCGAGTGAGGACTCGGCTCCGGTAGTGGCGGTGAGCGGGCGCTCGCGAGCAGGGTTGACCGGCCGGCCGCCTAGAGAGGGGATCGGCGGCGGCGGCGGCGGCTTTCTCGGGCATCGGTTCGTTCGATCGGTCCGGTCGCTTCGGTTTGTCCGTCGCTCCTCATCCCGCAGCTCTGTCCTGGGCTAAGGCGGTTTTGCAGGCGAGCAGCGAAAAAAAGCCGGAGAAGGCGAGAGAGAGGCAAGAGGCAAGCCGGCTCCCGCGCCGCCAGGGCGAAGGCGAGAGAGAGAGGGAGAGAGAGACGAGAAGGGCACGGGCCGGTCTGCCGGCACCCGAACGTAGGATGGCCGGGGGCGTCCCCGGCGGGTCCCGCCGCGATGGAAGAGGGGGACCCGGAGGTCGTAGGTCGTGGCGGCGTCGCCTCGTCCTCCTTTCGCACCGCATTCTCACCCGCACGCGGGAGCCCCGGCCGATTCGTGGCGCTCCTCGGGCGCGTCGGGGAGGCTTCCCGGCGGGCCGGCTCTATCCCGCTCCCCGGCTCGTTCGGGGTGGCGTGGGGCGGGCCGGTGTTCAGGCACGGGCGAGCACCTCTCGTCGGACGTTGCCCACGCACACCCACCTGCACGTGCGCGTGCGGTCTTTCCGCCGCGCCTGGGGGAAGGGCTCGCGCCTTCTCCCTCCTTCCTTTCTCCTCCCCCCCACCCCCTTTCTCCCACCGATCGATGAGGCCACTCGGGTCGCGTCGGAGAGGGCCCCCGGCGGGCCGGCGCTCCGCGCTCCCTGTCCCAGGGAAGCCGCGGCGGCGTCCGGTGTTCAGGCACGGGCGGCCTCCTCTCCAGTTCGCTTCCCGTCGTTCGCGAGGTGAGGCGCTCGCCCGCTTGGGCCGAGGGCGGCGGCGGCGGCGGCTTCGGGGCGCGTGGCCTCGCCGTGCCGACTCGTCTGTCCGCCCGCCCTGTCGGTGCCCCAGGGCTCGCCCGACC
>NC_052547.1:1038896-1063896 GCF_016699485.2 Gallus gallus
TTATTTTTTATTATTTTTATATTATTTTACATTTTCGGTTTTTAAGTCTTTTCAAATTTTTAATTTTTTTATTCATTCGTTCGTGCATTTCTTTCCGTGTGTGTGCGCGCGTGAGTAGGCCCGGCCCGGCCCGGCCCAGCCCAGCACGCCCCCCCCCCCTCTGTCGGGAAGTGGCTGCAGTGCCGAGGTGGCGGGTAGACCTGGCAGACGGAGCTTCAACACCAACCCCCCCCCCCCCCCCCCCCCCCAGCACCCCGCCCTGGCAACCTTTTCTGCATTTTTTTTTTAATGATTTTTGATTTTTCTTTTCCCGTTTTTTTTTTTTTTAAATTGATTTTTTTTCCCCCATTCCCTCCACCCCCCCCCCTTTTTTTTTTTTTTTTTTTTTTTTAAAAAAAAAAAAAAAGGTGTCCCCCCCTTCCGATGGCTCGGCCAGATAGTGACTCGACTTGGCGTCCGGTGCCCGGCACCCCCCCCCCCCCAATCCCCTGTATCCGCTCCACCTGATCTGCCCCCCGCTCCTTTTTCTCTTTTTCTCCCCCACATTCGTTCCTTCGTTTGTTCGCTCGCTCTTTATTTCTCTCTCTCTCTCTCTCATCTCTCTCTCACTCTCTCCATCTTTCTTTCTTTCCTTCTTTGCCTGGGTTCCCCCCCCCCTTACTTTCTTCTTAAATACGTCCGTCCATCCGTGCCATTGGTCGTTTGCTCAGTCGTCGCCCGTTTCTTCCTCGTTCTCGGGGGAAAGTCGGACGGGAGAGGGTCACGGGATTGTTATTTATTTATTCCTCCCTCCCCCCCCCCCCCCCCCCCCCCCTTTCTCTCGCCGTTCATGCCCGCTCCCCTCCTCCCCCCCCACTCGACTCCCGAAGGGCTGGACCCGACGGCTCGGCCGGCCAGTGGCGAGACAGAAGGGTCGGCGCCCCAGCCCCACCCCCCGGATCCGCCCCGCCTGATCGGCCCCCTTTTGTTCGTCTTTCCCCGCCGTTTTTTTGGTTTTGTTTTGTTTTTGTTTTCTGAACGCTGCTTCTCCACACCCCGCCACCCCCCCCCCCCGCTTTGATTTTTTTTTCCCGTGCCTTTCTTTCCTCCGGCGGGCACGACCTGATGTCTCGACCGGTCCCCGCGCCGCTCACGCCCGCACCCCCCCCCCGCGCAACTCCTCCCTGCCCTCCCCCAACCGTGGACCCACCCCCAGCCCGCCACGCGCTTTCTTTCCATTACACTCTTGCTTTCCGTTTTTTTTTTTTTTTTCTACCGGGGGGGGGGGGGTGCGGGGAACGGGCACGTACGTTCGCACTCCCGTAGTCGCTCGCTCTTCTTCCACTTCTCCCTCTAGTAGCGCCCCGCCGGGGGAGCCGAGGGTCCCCTCCCCGAGCGCCGGCGGTCGGACCCGACGGCTCGGACGCCGGCCGGGTGGGAGGCGAGGCGAGGCGAGGCGAGGCGAGGCTGCCTCTCCGCCCTCCTGCCGGCCGGGAGAGAGGCTCGCTGCGAGCCCGGTGACCGGACGAGTCGAACAGACGAGTCCCAGGCGGCCCGCGGCCCCCGGCCCCCGCCCCCCGCCGCCGCCGCCGCCGCCGCCGCCGCCGCCGCCGCCGCCGCCGCCGCCGCCACCACCACCACCACCCCCGGGACGGACGACGCCGTCTCCCCCCGGCCTACCTCTGCTACCGTCTTCCCGCCATTATTTTGCGTTCCCGCGCCGACACGAGCGACCGCCCGCATGCGAACCGGCCGTACTTTCCCGCCCGCCCGGCCCCCTTGTGGGCGGAGCCCCCGCCCACACGCCCGCGCCTGCGCACCTCCTCGGGAGGTCGGGGCCGTGTCCGCCGGTCGGGTGGAGGGGGACCGGGGGGAGGGGGGGGGGTTACGCGGCGCCCTGGCTAAGGTGTCCCGGCGTTGATGTGGCGCGCGAGCGAGCCGCACGCGAATGGGGTTTCAAAGACCCAGCTTGAAACCGCCTAAAGAGTTACCTAGCCCCCGAGCGAAAAGGAAACGAAACCAAAACGTTCAAACCGGCAAACGAACGGGCACACTGAGGGACAGAGAAATAAACAAAGAAGCAAACACGAGACGAACGCTGCCGTAAGAAGTCGCTGCCGAGCGGCTCGAAAGCAGCGGAACGGTCTACCCGGCCCCAGAGGGCTCCGAGCCGTTCACACGGCGGAGACCGCTAGAGGTCGCTGGCCCGGCCCTCTCCGGGCTGGCAGGCCACGTCTACCCGGCCAGGACGGACTTGGTCGCTCCGCGGCGGCGGCTGGAGGCCTCTGCGGGAGCCGCTCCCGGTCGCCGGACCGGTCGGCCCGGCCGCTCCGTGCACGCACAGGACTCGGTCTCACTGCAGCCGCGGCTGGAGGCCTCTGCAGGACCGGCTCGGGCTCTCCGGAACGGTCGGCCCGGCCCCTGCGTGCCCAAAAAGGACTCGGTCACACAGCAGCAGTGGCTGGAGGCCTCTGCAGGACCGGCTCGGGCCCTCCGGAACGGTCGGCCCGGCCCCTGAGTGCCCCAAAAGGACTCGGTCACACTGCAGGTGCGGCTGGAGGCCGCTGCTGGACCGGCTCCGGCTCTCCGGAATGGTCAGCCCGGCCCCTGTGTGCTCCCACAGGACTCGGTGTCACTGCAGGTGTGGCTGGTGGACTGTACAGGAACGACTCTGGGTCAGCAGACCGGTCGGCCCGGCCCCTGCGTGCCTCCACAGGACTCGGTCTCACTACAGGTGCGGCTGGAGGCCTGTACAGGCCCGTCTCAGGCTTGCTGGACCGGTCAACCCAACCCCTGCGTGCCCCCACCCGACTCGGCCACCTCCGCAGCTGCGGCTGGAGCATGCTGAAGGAGCCGATCCCGGTCACCGGACCGCTCGCACCGGCCCCTGCGGGCCCGCACAGCACTCGGTCACACTAAAGCCGCAGCTGGAGGCCTCTGCAGGACTGGCTCCGGCTCTCCGGAACGGTCAGCCCGGCCCCTGCGTGCCCAAACAGGACTCGGTCACACAGCAGCCGTGGCTGGAGGCCTCTGCAGGACCGGCTTGGGCTCGCCGTACCGGTCGGCCCAGCCCCTGTGTGCCCCACAGGACTCGGTTTCATTGCAGGTGCAGCTGCAGGCCTCTGCAGGACTGGCTCGGGCCCTCCGGAACGGTCAGCCCGGCACCTGCGTGCCCCCACCTGACTCGGCCACCACCGCAGCTGCGGCTGGAGCATGCTGAAGGAGCCGGTCCCGGTCGCCGGACCGCTCAGACCGGCCCGTGCGGGCCCGCACAGCACTCGGTCACACTAAAGCCGCAGCTGGCTCCCTCTGCACGACCGGCTCGGACACGCCAGACCGGTCAGACCGGCCCCTGGGGACCCCCACAACACTTGGTCACACTAAAGCCGCAGCTGGAGGCCTCTGCAGGACCGGCTCGGGCTTGCCAGACCGGTCGGCCCAGCCCCTGCGTGCCCCACAGGACTCGGTCTCACTGCAGGTGCGGCTGCAGGCCTCTGCAGGACCGGCTCGGGCTCTCCGGAACGGTCAGCCGGGCCCCTGCGTGCCCCCACCCGACTCGGCCTCCTCCGCAGCTGCGGCTGGAGCATGCTGAAGGAGCCGGTCCCGGTCGCCGGACCGCTCGGACCGGCCCCTGCGGGCCCGCACAGCACTCGGTCACACTAAAGCCGCAGCTGGCGCCCTCTGCAGGACCGGCTCGGGCTCTCCGGAACGGTCAGCCCGGCCCCTGCGTGCCCAAACAGGACTCGGTTTCATTGCAGGTGCGGCTGGTGGCCTGTACAGGACCAGCTCAGGCTCGCCGGACTGGTCACCCGGACCCCTGCGTGCCCCCACCGGACTCGGCCTCCTCCGCAGCTGTGGCTGGAGCATGCTGAAGGAGCCGGTCCTGGTCGCCGGACCGCTCAGACCGGCCCGTGCGGGCCCGTACAGCACTCGGTCACACTAAAGCCGCAGCTGGCTCCCTCTGCACGACCGGCTCGGGCACGCCAGACCGGTCAGACCGGCCCCTGGGGACCCCCACAACACTTGGTCACACTAAAGCCGCAGCTGGAGGCCTCTGCAGGACCGGCTCGGGCTTGCCAGACCGGTCGGCCCAGCCCCTGCGTGCCCCAACAGGACTCGGTCTCACTACAGGTGCGGCTGGAGGCCTGTACAGGACAGTCTCAGGCTTGCTGGACCGGTCAACCCAACCCCTGCGTGCCCCCACCGGACTCGGCCACCTCCGCAGCTGCGGCTGGAGCATGCTGAAGGAGCCGGTCCTGGTCGCCGGACCGCTCAGACCGGCCCGTGCGGGCCCGCACAGCACTCGGTCACACTAAAGCCGCAGCTGGAGGCCTCTGCAGGACCGGCTCGGGCTTGCCAGACCGGTCGGCCCAGCCCCTGCGTGCCCCACAGGACTCGGTTTCATTGCAGGTGCGGCTGCAGGCCTCTGCAGGACCGGCTCGGGCTCTCCGGAACGGTCAGCCCGGCCCCTGCGTGCCCCCACCCGACTCGGCCACCTCCGCAGCTGCGGCTGGAGCATGCTGAAGGAGCCGGTCCCGGTCGCCGGACCGGTCGGAACGGCCCGTGCGGGCCCGCACAGCACTCGGTCACACTAAAGCCGCAGCTGGCGCCCTCTGCAGGACCGGCTCGGGCTCGCCAGACCGGTCGGACCGGCCCCTGTGGACCCCCACAACACTTGGTCACACTAAAGCCGCAGCTGGAGGCCTCTGCAGGACCGGCTCGGGCTCTCCGGAACAGTCAGCCCGGCCCCTGCGTGCCCAAACAGGACTCGGTCTCACTGCAGGTGCGGCTGGTGGCCTGTACAGGACCAGCTCAGGCTCGCCGGACCGGTCACCCGGACCCCTGCGTGCACCCACCGGACTCGGCCTCCTCCGCAGCTGTGGCTGGAGCATGCTGAAGGAGCCGGTCCTGGTCGCCGGACCGCTCAGACCGGCCCGTGCGGGCCCGCACAGCACTCGGTCACACTAAAGCCGCAGCTGGCTCCCTCTGCACGACCGGCTCGGGCACGCCAGACCGGTCGGACCGGCCCCTGTGGACCCCCACAACACTTGGTCACACTAAAGCCGCAGCTGGAGGCCTCTGCAGGACCGGCTCGGGCTCTCCGGAACGGTCAGCCCGGCCCCTGCGTGCCCAAACAGGACTCGGTCTCACTGCAGGTGCGGCTGGTGGCCTGTACAGGACCAGCTCAGGCTCGCCGGACTGGTCACCCGGACCCCTGCGTGCCCCCACCGGACTTGGCCTCCTCCGCAGCTGTGGCTGGAGCATGCTGAAGGAGCCGGTCCTGGTCGCCGGACCGGTCAGACCGGCCCGTGCCGGCCCGCACAGCACTCGGTCACACTAAAGCCGCAGCTGGCTCCCTCTGCACGACCGGCTCGGGCACGCCAGACCGGTCGGACCGGCCCCTGGGGACCCCCACAACACTTGGTCACACTAAAGCCGCAGCTGGAGGCCTCTGCAGGACCGGCTCGGGCTCTCCGGAACTATCGGCCCGGCCCCTGTGTGCCCCACAGGACTCGGTTTCACTGCAGGTGCGGCTGGTGGCCTCTGCAGGACCGGCTCGGGCCCTCCGGAACGGTCGGCCTGGCCCCTGTGTGCCCCTCAGGATTCGGTCTCACTGCAGGTGCGGCTGGTGGCCTGTACAGGACCAGCTCAGGCTCGCCGGACTGGTCACCCGGACCCCTGCGTGCCCCCACCGGACTCGGCCACCTCCGCAGCTGCGGCTGGAGCATGCTGAAGGAGCCGATCCCGGTCACCGGACCGCTCGCACCGGCCCCTGCGGGCCCGCACAGCACTCGGTCACACTAAAGCCGCAGCTGGAGGCCTCTGCAGGACCGGCTCCGGCTCTCCGGAACGGTCAGCCCGGCCCCTGCGTGCCCAAACAGGACTCGGTCACACAGCAGCCGTGGCTGGAGGCCTCTGCAGGACCGGCTTGGGCTCGCCGTACCGGTCGGCCCAGCCCCTGTGTGCCCCACAGGACTCGGTTTCATTGCAGGTGCAGCTGCAGGCCTCTGCAGGACTGGCTCGGGCCCTCCGGAACGGTCAGCCCGGCACCTGCGTGCCCCCACCTGACTCGGCCACCACCGCAGCTGCGGCTGGAGCATGCTGAAGGAGCCGGTCCCGGTCGCCGGACCGCTCAGACCGGCCCGTGCGGGCCCGCACAGCACTCGGTCACACTAAAGCCGCAGCTGGCTCCCTCTGCACGACCGGCTCGGACACGCCAGACCGGTCAGACCGGCCCCTGGGGACCCCCACAACACTTGGTCACACTAAAGCCGCAGCTGGAGGCCTCTGCAGGACCGGCTCGGGCTTGCCAGACCGGTCGGCCCAGCCCCTGCGTGCCCCACAGGACTCGGTCTCACTGCAGGTGCGGCTGCAGGCCTCTGCAGGACCGGCTCGGGCTCTCCGGAACGGTCAGCCGGGCCCCTGCGTGCCCCCACCCGACTCGGCCTCCTCCGCAGCTGCGGCTGGAGCATGCTGAAGGAGCCGGTCCCGGTCGCCGGACCGCTCGGACCGGCCCCTGCGGGCCCGCACAGCACTCGGTCACACTAAAGCCGCAGCTGGCGCCCTCTGCAGGACCGGCTCGGGCTCTCCGGAACGGTCAGCCCGGCCCCTGCGTGCCCAAACAGGACTCGGTTTCATTGCAGGTGCGGCTGGTGGCCTGTACAGGACCAGCTCAGGCTCGCCGGACTGGTCACCCGGACCCCTGCGTGCCCCCACCGGACTCGGCCTCCTCCGCAGCTGTGGCTGGAGCATGCTGAAGGAGCCGGTCCCGGTCGCCGGACCGCTCAGACCGGCCCGTGCGGGCCCGCACAGCACTCGGTCACACTAAAGCCGCAGCTGGCTCCCTCTGCACGACCGGCTCGGGCACGCCAGACCGGTCAGACCGGCCCCTGGGGACCCCCACTACACTTGGTCACACTAAAGCCGCAGCTGGAGGCCTCTGCAGGACCGGCTCGGGCTTGCCAGACCGGTCGGCCCAGCCCCTGCGTGCCCCACAGGACTCGGTTTCATTGCAGGTGCGGCTGCAGGCCTCTGCAGGACCGGCTCGGGCTCTCCGGAACGGTCAGCCCGGCCCCTGCGTGCCCCCACCCGACTCGGCCACCTCCGCAGCTGCGGCTGGAGCATGCTGAAGGAGCCGGTCCCGGTCGCCGGACCGGTCGGAACGGCCCCTGCGGGCCCGCACAGCACTCGGTCACACTAAAGCCGCAGCTGGCGCCCTCTGCAGGACCGGCTCGGGCTCGCCAGACCGGTCGGACCGGCCCCTGTGGACCCCCACAACACTTGGTCACACTAAAGCCGCAGCTGGAGGCCTCTGCAGGACCGGCTCGGGCTCTCCGGAACGGTCAGCCCGGCCCCTGCGTGCCCAAACAGGACTCGGTCTCACTGCAGGTGCGGCTGGTGGCCTGTACAGGACCAGCTCAGGCTCGCCGGACTGGTCACCCGGACCCCTGCGTGCCCCCACCGGACTTGGCCTCCTCCGCAGCTGTGGCTGGAGCATGCTGAAGGAGCCGGTCCTGGTCGCCGGACCGGTCAGACCGGCCCGTGCCGGCCCGCACAGCACTCGGTCACACTAAAGCCGCAGCTGGCTCCCTCTGCACGACCGGCTCGGGCACGCCAGACCGGTCGGACCGGCCCCTGGGGACCCCCACAACACTTGGTCACACTAAAGCCGCAGCTGGAGGCCTCTGCAGGACCGGCTCGGGCTCTCCGGAACTATCGGCCCGGCCCCTGTGTGCCCCACAGGACTCGGTTTCACTGCAGGTGCGGCTGGTGGCCTCTGCAGGACCGGCTCGGGCCCTCCGGAACGGTCGGCCTGGCCCCTGTGTGCCCCTCAGGATTCGGTCTCACTGCAGGTGCGGCTGGTGGCCTGTACAGGACCAGCTCAGGCTCGCCGGACTGGTCACCCGGACCCCTGCGTGCCCCCACCGGACTCGGCCACCTCCGCAGCTGCGGCTGGAGCATGCTGAAGGAGCCGATCCCGGTCACCGGACCGCTCGCACCGGCCCCTGCGGGCCCGCACAGCACTCGGTCACACTAAAGCCGCAGCTGGAGGCCTCTGCAGGACCGGCTCCGGCTCTCCGGAACGGTCAGCCCGGCCCCTGCGTGCCCAAACAGGACTCGGTCACACAGCAGCCGTGGCTGGAGGCCTCTGCAGGACCGGCTTGGGCTCGCCGTACCGGTCGGCCCAGCCCCTGTGTGCCCCACAGGACTCGGTTTCATTGCAGGTGCAGCTGCAGGCCTCTGCAGGACTGGCTCGGGCCCTCCGGAACGGTCAGCCCGGCACCTGCGTGCCCCCACCTGACTCGGCCACCACCGCAGCTGCGGCTGGAGCATGCTGAAGGAGCCGGTCCCGGTCGCCGGACCGCTCAGACCGGCCCGTGCGGGCCCGCACAGCACTCGGTCACACTAAAGCCGCAGCTGGCTCCCTCTGCACGACCGGCTCGGACACGCCAGACCGGTCAGACCGGCCCCTGGGGACCCCCACAACACTTGGTCACACTAAAGCCGCAGCTGGAGGCCTCTGCAGGACCGGCTCGGGCTTGCCAGACCGGTCGGCCCAGCCCCTGCGTGCCCCACAGGACTCGGTCTCACTGCAGGTGCGGCTGCAGGCCTCTGCAGGACCGGCTCGGGCTCTCCGGAACGGTCAGCCGGGCCCCTGCGTGCCCCCACCCGACTCGGCCTCCTCCGCAGCTGCGGCTGGAGCATGCTGAAGGAGCCGGTCCCGGTCGCCGGACCGCTCGGACCGGCCCCTGCGGGCCCGCACAGCACTCGGTCACACTAAAGCCGCAGCTGGCGCCCTCTGCAGGACCGGCTCGGGCTCTCCGGAACGGTCAGCCCGGCCCCTGCGTGCCCAAACAGGACTCGGTTTCATTGCAGGTGCGGCTGGTGGCCTGTACAGGACCAGCTCAGGCTCGCCGGACTGGTCACCCGGACCCCTGCGTGCCCCCACCGGACTCGGCCTCCTCCGCAGCTGTGGCTGGAGCATGCTGAAGGAGCCGGTCCTGGTCGCCGGACCGCTCAGACCGGCCCGTGCGGGCCCGTACAGCACTCGGTCACACTAAAGCCGCAGCTGGCTCCCTCTGCACGACCGGCTCGGGCACGCCAGACCGGTCAGACCGGCCCCTGGGGACCCCCACAACACTTGGTCACACTAAAGCCGCAGCTGGAGGCCTCTGCAGGACCGGCTCGGGCTTGCCAGACCGGTCGGCCCAGCCCCTGCGTGCCCCAACAGGACTCGGTCTCACTACAGGTGCGGCTGGAGGCCTGTACAGGACAGTCTCAGGCTTGCTGGACCGGTCAACCCAACCCCTGCGTGCCCCCACCGGACTCGGCCACCTCCGCAGCTGCGGCTGGAGCATGCTGAAGGAGCCGGTCCTGGTCGCCGGACCGCTCAGACCGGCCCGTGCGGGCCCGCACAGCACTCGGTCACACTAAAGCCGCAGCTGGAGGCCTCTGCAGGACCGGCTCGGGCTTGCCAGACCGGTCGGCCCAGCCCCTGCGTGCCCCACAGGACTCGGTTTCATTGCAGGTGCGGCTGCAGGCCTCTGCAGGACCGGCTCGGGCTCTCCGGAACGGTCAGCCCGGCCCCTGCGTGCCCCCACCCGACTCGGCCACCTCCGCAGCTGCGGCTGGAGCATGCTGAAGGAGCCGGTCCCGGTCGCCGGACCGGTCGGAACGGCCCGTGCGGGCCCGCACAGCACTCGGTCACACTAAAGCCGCAGCTGGCGCCCTCTGCAGGACCGGCTCGGGCTCGCCAGACTGGTCGGACCGGCTCCTGTGGACCCCCACAACACTTGGTCACACTAAAGCCGCAGCTGGAGGCCTCTGCAGGACCGGCTCGGGCTCTCCGGAACAGTCAGCCCGGCCCCTGCGTGCCCAAACAGGACTCGGTCTCACTGCAGGTGCGGCTGGTGGCCTGTACAGGACCAGCTCAGGCTCGCCGGACCGGTCACCCGGACCCCTGCGTGCACCCACCGGACTCGGCCTCCTCCGCAGCTGTGGCTGGAGCATGCTGAAGGAGCCGGTCCTGGTCGCCGGACCGGTCAGACCGGCCCGTGCCGGCCCGCACAGCACTCGGTCACACTAAAGCCGCAGCTGGCTCCCTCTGCACGACCGGCTCGGGCACGCCAGACCGGTCGGACCGGCCCCTGGGGACCCCCACAACACTTGGTCACACTAAAGCCGCAGCTGGAGGCCTCTGCAGGACCGGCTCGGGCTCTCCGGAACTATCGGCCCGGCCCCTGTGTGCCCCACAGGACTCGGTTTCACTGCAGGTGCGGCTGGTGGCCTCTGCAGGACCGGCTCGGGCCCTCCGGAACGGTCGGCCTGGCCCCTGTGTGCCCCTCAGGATTCGGTCTCACTGCAGGTGCGGCTGGTGGCCTGTACAGGACCAGCTCAGGCTCGCCGGACTGGTCACCCGGACCCCTGCGTGCCCCCACCGGACTCGGCCACCTCCGCAGCTGCGGCTGGAGCATGCTGAAGGAGCCGATCCCGGTCACCGGACCGCTCGCACCGGCCCCTGCGGGCCCGCACAGCACTCGGTCACACTAAAGCCGCAGCTGGAGGCCTCTGCAGGACCGGCTCCGGCTCTCCGGAACGGTCAGCCCGGCCCCTGCGTGCCCAAACAGGACTCGGTCACACAGCAGCCGTGGCTGGAGGCCTCTGCAGGACCGGCTTGGGCTCGCCGTACCGGTCGGCCCAGCCCCTGTGTGCCCCACAGGACTCGGTTTCATTGCAGGTGCAGCTGCAGGCCTCTGCAGGACTGGCTCGGGCCCTCCGGAACGGTCAGCCCGGCACCTGCGTGCCCCCACCTGACTCGGCCACCACCGCAGCTGCGGCTGGAGCATGCTGAAGGAGCCGGTCCCGGTCGCCGGACCGCTCAGACCGGCCCGTGCGGGCCCGCACAGCACTCGGTCACACTAAAGCCGCAGCTGGCTCCCTCTGCACGACCGGCTCGGACACGCCAGACCGGTCAGACCGGCCCCTGGGGACCCCCACAACACTTGGTCACACTAAAGCCGCAGCTGGAGGCCTCTGCAGGACCGGCTCGGGCTTGCCAGACCGGTCGGCCCAGCCCCTGCGTGCCCCACAGGACTCGGTCTCACTGCAGGTGCGGCTGCAGGCCTCTGCAGGACCGGCTCGGGCTCTCCGGAACGGTCAGCCGGGCCCCTGCGTGCCCCCACCCGACTCGGCCTCCTCCGCAGCTGCGGCTGGAGCATGCTGAAGGAGCCGGTCCCGGTCGCCGGACCGCTCGGACCGGCCCCTGCGGGCCCGCACAGCACTCGGTCACACTAAAGCCGCAGCTGGCGCCCTCTGCAGGACCGGCTCGGGCTCTCCGGAACGGTCAGCCCGGCCCCTGCGTGCCCAAACAGGACTCGGTTTCATTGCAGGTGCGGCTGGTGGCCTGTACAGGACCAGCTCAGGCTCGCCGGACTGGTCACCCGGACCCCTGCGTGCCCCCACCGGACTCGGCCTCCTCCGCAGCTGTGGCTGGAGCATGCTGAAGGAGCCGGTCCCGGTCGCCGGACCGCTCAGACCGGCCCGTGCGGGCCCGCACAGCACTCGGTCACACTAAAGCCGCAGCTGGCTCCCTCTGCACGACCGGCTCGGGCACGCCAGACCGGTCAGACCGGCCCCTGGGGACCCCCACTACACTTGGTCACACTAAAGCCGCAGCTGGAGGCCTCTGCAGGACCGGCTCGGGCTTGCCAGACCGGTCGGCCCAGCCCCTGCGTGCCCCACAGGACTCGGTTTCATTGCAGGTGCGGCTGCAGGCCTCTGCAGGACCGGCTCGGGCTCTCCGGAACGGTCAGCCCGGCCCCTGCGTGCCCCCACCCGACTCGGCCACCTCCGCAGCTGCGGCTGGAGCATGCTGAAGGAGCCGGTCCCGGTCGCCGGACCGGTCGGAACGGCCCCTGCGGGCCCGCACAGCACTCGGTCACACTAAAGCCGCAGCTGGCGCCCTCTGCAGGACCGGCTCGGGCTCGCCAGACCGGTCGGACCGGCCCCTGTGGACCCCCACAACACTTGGTCACACTAAAGCCGCAGCTGGAGGCCTCTGCAGGACCGGCTCGGGCTCTCCGGAACGGTCAGCCCGGCCCCTGCGTGCCCAAACAGGACTCGGTCTCACTGCAGGTGCGGCTGGTGGCCTGTACAGGACCAGCTCAGGCTCGCCGGACTGGTCACCCGGACCCCTGCGTGCCCCCACCGGACTTGGCCTCCTCCGCAGCTGTGGCTGGAGCATGCTGAAGGAGCCGGTCCTGGTCGCCGGACCGGTCAGACCGGCCCGTGCCGGCCCGCACAGCACTCGGTCACACTAAAGCCGCAGCTGGCTCCCTCTGCACGACCGGCTCGGGCACGCCAGACCGGTCGGACCGGCCCCTGGGGACCCCCACAACACTTGGTCACACTAAAGCCGCAGCTGGAGGCCTCTGCAGGACCGGCTCGGGCTCTCCGGAACTATCGGCCCGGCCCCTGTGTGCCCCACAGGACTCGGTTTCACTGCAGGTGCGGCTGGTGGCCTCTGCAGGACCGGCTCGGGCCCTCCGGAACGGTCGGCCTGGCCCCTGTGTGCCCCTCAGGATTCGGTCTCACTGCAGGTGCGGCTGGTGGCCTGTACAGGACCAGCTCAGGCTCGCCGGACTGGTCACCCGGACCCCTGCGTGCCCCCACCGGACTCGGCCACCTCCGCAGCTGCGGCTGGAGCATGCTGAAGGAGCCGATCCCGGTCACCGGACCGCTCGCACCGGCCCCTGCGGGCCCGCACAGCACTCGGTCACACTAAAGCCGCAGCTGGAGGCCTCTGCAGGACCGGCTCCGGCTCTCCGGAACGGTCAGCCCGGCCCCTGCGTGCCCAAACAGGACTCGGTCACACAGCAGCCGTGGCTGGAGGCCTCTGCAGGACCGGCTTGGGCTCGCCGTACCGGTCGGCCCAGCCCCTGTGTGCCCCACAGGACTCGGTTTCATTGCAGGTGCAGCTGCAGGCCTCTGCAGGACTGGCTCGGGCCCTCCGGAACGGTCAGCCCGGCACCTGCGTGCCCCCACCTGACTCGGCCACCACCGCAGCTGCGGCTGGAGCATGCTGAAGGAGCCGGTCCCGGTCGCCGGACCGCTCAGACCGGCCCGTGCGGGCCCGCACAGCACTCGGTCACACTAAAGCCGCAGCTGGCTCCCTCTGCACGACCGGCTCGGACACGCCAGACCGGTCAGACCGGCCCCTGGGGACCCCCACAACACTTGGTCACACTAAAGCCGCAGCTGGAGGCCTCTGCAGGACCGGCTCGGGCTTGCCAGACCGGTCGGCCCAGCCCCTGCGTGCCCCACAGGACTCGGTCTCACTGCAGGTGCGGCTGCAGGCCTCTGCAGGACCGGCTCGGGCTCTCCGGAACGGTCAGCCGGGCCCCTGCGTGCCCCCACCCGACTCGGCCTCCTCCGCAGCTGCGGCTGGAGCATGCTGAAGGAGCCGGTCCCGGTCGCCGGACCGCTCGGACCGGCCCCTGCGGGCCCGCACAGCACTCGGTCACACTAAAGCCGCAGCTGGCGCCCTCTGCAGGACCGGCTCGGGCTCTCCGGAACGGTCAGCCCGGCCCCTGCGTGCCCAAACAGGACTCGGTTTCATTGCAGGTGCGGCTGGTGGCCTGTACAGGACCAGCTCAGGCTCGCCGGACTGGTCACCCGGACCCCTGCGTGCCCCCACCGGACTCGGCCTCCTCCGCAGCTGTGGCTGGAGCATGCTGAAGGAGCCGGTCCTGGTCGCCGGACCGCTCAGACCGGCCCGTGCGGGCCCGTACAGCACTCGGTCACACTAAAGCCGCAGCTGGCTCCCTCTGCACGACCGGCTCGGGCACGCCAGACCGGTCAGACCGGCCCCTGGGGACCCCCACAACACTTGGTCACACTAAAGCCGCAGCTGGAGGCCTCTGCAGGACCGGCTCGGGCTTGCCAGACCGGTCGGCCCAGCCCCTGCGTGCCCCAACAGGACTCGGTCTCACTACAGGTGCGGCTGGAGGCCTGTACAGGACAGTCTCAGGCTTGCTGGACCGGTCAACCCAACCCCTGCGTGCCCCCACCGGACTCGGCCACCTCCGCAGCTGCGGCTGGAGCATGCTGAAGGAGCCGGTCCTGGTCGCCGGACCGCTCAGACCGGCCCGTGCGGGCCCGCACAGCACTCGGTCACACTAAAGCCGCAGCTGGAGGCCTCTGCAGGACCGGCTCGGGCTTGCCAGACCGGTCGGCCCAGCCCCTGCGTGCCCCACAGGACTCGGTTTCATTGCAGGTGCGGCTGCAGGCCTCTGCAGGACCGGCTCGGGCTCTCCGGAACGGTCAGCCCGGCCCCTGCGTGCCCCCACCCGACTCGGCCACCTCCGCAGCTGCGGCTGGAGCATGCTGAAGGAGCCGGTCCCGGTCGCCGGACCGGTCGGAACGGCCCGTGCGGGCCCGCACAGCACTCGGTCACACTAAAGCCGCAGCTGGCGCCCTCTGCAGGACCGGCTCGGGCTCGCCAGACTGGTCGGACCGGCTCCTGTGGACCCCCACAACACTTGGTCACACTAAAGCCGCAGCTGGAGGCCTCTGCAGGACCGGCTCGGGCTCTCCGGAACAGTCAGCCCGGCCCCTGCGTGCCCAAACAGGACTCGGTCTCACTGCAGGTGCGGCTGGTGGCCTGTACAGGACCAGCTCAGGCTCGCCGGACCGGTCACCCGGACCCCTGCGTGCACCCACCGGACTCGGCCTCCTCCGCAGCTGTGGCTGGAGCATGCTGAAGGAGCCGGTCCTGGTCGCCGGACCGCTCAGACCGGCCCGTGCGGGCCCGCACAGCACTCGGTCACACTAAAGCCGCAGCTGGCTCCCTCTGCACGACCGGCTCGGGCACGCCAGACCGGTCGGACCGGCCCCTGTGGACCCCCACAACACTTGGTCACACTAAAGCCGCAGCTGGAGGCCTCTGCAGGACCGGCTCGGGCTCTCCGGAACGGTCAGCCCGGCCCCTGCGTGCCCAAACAGGACTCGGTCTCACTGCAGGTGCGGCTGGTGGCCTGTACAGGACCAGCTCAGGCTCGCCGGACTGGTCACCCGGACCCCTGCGTGCCCCCACCGGACTTGGCCTCCTCCGCAGCTGTGGCTGGAGCATGCTGAAGGAGCCGGTCCTGGTCGCCGGACCGGTCAGACCGGCCCGTGCCGGCCCGCACAGCACTCGGTCACACTAAAGCCGCAGCTGGCTCCCTCTGCACGACCGGCTCGGGCACGCCAGACCGGTCGGACCGGCCCCTGGGGACCCCCACAACACTTGGTCACACTAAAGCCGCAGCTGGAGGCCTCTGCAGGACCGGCTCGGGCTCTCCGGAACTATCGGCCCGGCCCCTGTGTGCCCCACAGGACTCGGTTTCACTGCAGGTGCGGCTGGTGGCCTCTGCAGGACCGGCTCGGGCCCTCCGGAACGGTCGGCCTGGCCCCTGTGTGCCCCTCAGGATTCGGTCTCACTGCAGGTGCGGCTGGTGGCCTGTACAGGACCAGCTCAGGCTCGCCGGACTGGTCACCCGGACCCCTGCGTGCCCCCACCGGACTCGGCCACCTCCGCAGCTGCGGCTGGAGCATGCTGAAGGAGCCGATCCCGGTCACCGGACCGCTCGCACCGGCCCCTGCGGGCCCGCACAGCACTCGGTCACACTAAAGCCGCAGCTGGAGGCCTCTGCAGGACCGGCTCCGGCTCTCCGGAACGGTCAGCCCGGCCCCTGCGTGCCCAAACAGGACTCGGTCACACAGCAGCCGTGGCTGGAGGCCTCTGCAGGACCGGCTTGGGCTCGCCGTACCGGTCGGCCCAGCCCCTGTGTGCCCCACAGGACTCGGTTTCATTGCAGGTGCAGCTGCAGGCCTCTGCAGGACTGGCTCGGGCCCTCCGGAACGGTCAGCCCGGCACCTGCGTGCCCCCACCTGACTCGGCCACCACCGCAGCTGCGGCTGGAGCATGCTGAAGGAGCCGGTCCCGGTCGCCGGACCGCTCAGACCGGCCCGTGCGGGCCCGCACAGCACTCGGTCACACTAAAGCCGCAGCTGGCTCCCTCTGCACGACCGGCTCGGACACGCCAGACCGGTCAGACCGGCCCCTGGGGACCCCCACAACACTTGGTCACACTAAAGCCGCAGCTGGAGGCCTCTGCAGGACCGGCTCGGGCTTGCCAGACCGGTCGGCCCAGCCCCTGCGTGCCCCACAGGACTCGGTCTCACTGCAGGTGCGGCTGCAGGCCTCTGCAGGACCGGCTCGGGCTCTCCGGAACGGTCAGCCGGGCCCCTGCGTGCCCCCACCCGACTCGGCCTCCTCCGCAGCTGCGGCTGGAGCATGCTGAAGGAGCCGGTCCCGGTCGCCGGACCGCTCGGACCGGCCCCTGCGGGCCCGCACAGCACTCGGTCACACTAAAGCCGCAGCTGGCGCCCTCTGCAGGACCGGCTCGGGCTCTCCGGAACGGTCAGCCCGGCCCCTGCGTGCCCAAACAGGACTCGGTTTCATTGCAGGTGCGGCTGGTGGCCTGTACAGGACCAGCTCAGGCTCGCCGGACTGGTCACCCGGACCCCTGCGTGCCCCCACCGGACTCGGCCTCCTCCGCAGCTGTGGCTGGAGCATGCTGAAGGAGCCGGTCCCGGTCGCCGGACCGCTCAGACCGGCCCGTGCGGGCCCGCACAGCACTCGGTCACACTAAAGCCGCAGCTGGCTCCCTCTGCACGACCGGCTCGGGCACGCCAGACCGGTCAGACCGGCCCCTGGGGACCCCCACTACACTTGGTCACACTAAAGCCGCAGCTGGAGGCCTCTGCAGGACCGGCTCGGGCTTGCCAGACCGGTCGGCCCAGCCCCTGCGTGCCCCACAGGACTCGGTTTCATTGCAGGTGCGGCTGCAGGCCTCTGCAGGACCGGCTCGGGCTCTCCGGAACGGTCAGCCCGGCCCCTGCGTGCCCCCACCCGACTCGGCCACCTCCGCAGCTGCGGCTGGAGCATGCTGAAGGAGCCGGTCCCGGTCGCCGGACCGGTCGGAACGGCCCCTGCGGGCCCGCACAGCACTCGGTCACACTAAAGCCGCAGCTGGCGCCCTCTGCAGGACCGGCTCGGGCTCGCCAGACCGGTCGGACCGGCCCCTGTGGACCCCCACAACACTTGGTCACACTAAAGCCGCAGCTGGAGGCCTCTGCAGGACCGGCTCGGGCTCTCCGGAACGGTCAGCCCGGCCCCTGCGTGCCCAAACAGGACTCGGTCTCACTGCAGGTGCGGCTGGTGGCCTGTACAGGACCAGCTCAGGCTCGCCGGACTGGTCACCCGGACCCCTGCGTGCCCCCACCGGACTTGGCCTCCTCCGCAGCTGTGGCTGGAGCATGCTGAAGGAGCCGGTCCTGGTCGCCGGACCGGTCAGACCGGCCCGTGCCGGCCCGCACAGCACTCGGTCACACTAAAGCCGCAGCTGGCTCCCTCTGCACGACCGGCTCGGGCACGCCAGACCGGTCGGACCGGCCCCTGGGGACCCCCACAACACTTGGTCACACTAAAGCCGCAGCTGGAGGCCTCTGCAGGACCGGCTCGGGCTCTCCGGAACTATCGGCCCGGCCCCTGTGTGCCCCACAGGACTCGGTTTCACTGCAGGTGCGGCTGGTGGCCTCTGCAGGACCGGCTCGGGCCCTCCGGAACGGTCGGCCTGGCCCCTGTGTGCCCCTCAGGATTCGGTCTCACTGCAGGTGCGGCTGGTGGCCTGTACAGGACCAGCTCAGGCTCGCCGGACTGGTCACCCGGACCCCTGCGTGCCCCCACCGGACTCGGCCACCTCCGCAGCTGCGGCTGGAGCATGCTGAAGGAGCCGATCCCGGTCACCGGACCGCTCGCACCGGCCCCTGCGGGCCCGCACAGCACTCGGTCACACTAAAGCCGCAGCTGGAGGCCTCTGCAGGACCGGCTCCGGCTCTCCGGAACGGTCAGCCCGGCCCCTGCGTGCCCAAACAGGACTCGGTCACACAGCAGCCGTGGCTGGAGGCCTCTGCAGGACCGGCTTGGGCTCGCCGTACCGGTCGGCCCAGCCCCTGTGTGCCCCACAGGACTCGGTTTCATTGCAGGTGCAGCTGCAGGCCTCTGCAGGACTGGCTCGGGCCCTCCGGAACGGTCAGCCCGGCACCTGCGTGCCCCCACCTGACTCGGCCACCACCGCAGCTGCGGCTGGAGCATGCTGAAGGAGCCGGTCCCGGTCGCCGGACCGCTCAGACCGGCCCGTGCGGGCCCGCACAGCACTCGGTCACACTAAAGCCGCAGCTGGCTCCCTCTGCACGACCGGCTCGGACACGCCAGACCGGTCAGACCGGCCCCTGGGGACCCCCACAACACTTGGTCACACTAAAGCCGCAGCTGGAGGCCTCTGCAGGACCGGCTCGGGCTTGCCAGACCGGTCGGCCCAGCCCCTGCGTGCCCCACAGGACTCGGTCTCACTGCAGGTGCGGCTGCAGGCCTCTGCAGGACCGGCTCGGGCTCTCCGGAACGGTCAGCCGGGCCCCTGCGTGCCCCCACCCGACTCGGCCTCCTCCGCAGCTGCGGCTGGAGCATGCTGAAGGAGCCGGTCCCGGTCGCCGGACCGCTCGGACCGGCCCCTGCGGGCCCGCACAGCACTCGGTCACACTAAAGCCGCAGCTGGCGCCCTCTGCAGGACCGGCTCGGGCTCTCCGGAACGGTCAGCCCGGCCCCTGCGTGCCCAAACAGGACTCGGTTTCATTGCAGGTGCGGCTGGTGGCCTGTACAGGACCAGCTCAGGCTCGCCGGACTGGTCACCCGGACCCCTGCGTGCCCCCACCGGACTCGGCCTCCTCCGCAGCTGTGGCTGGAGCATGCTGAAGGAGCCGGTCCCGGTCGCCGGACCGCTCAGACCGGCCCGTGCGGGCCCGCACAGCACTCGGTCACACTAAAGCCGCAGCTGGCTCCCTCTGCACGACCGGCTCGGGCACGCCAGACCTGTCAGACCGGCCCTTGGGGACCCCCACAACACTTGGTCACACTAAAGCCGCAGCTGGAGGCCTCTGCAGGACCGGCTCGGGCTTGCCAGACCGGTCGGCCCAGCCCCTGCGTGCCCCACAGGACTCGGTTTCATTGCAGGTGCGGCTGCAGGCCTCTGCAGGACCGGCTCGGGCTCTCCGGAACGGTCAGCCCGGCCCCTGCGTGCCCCCACCCGACTCGGCCTCCTCCGCAGCTGCGGCTGGAGCATGCTGAAGGAGCCGGTCCCGGTCGCCGGACCGCTCGGACCGGCCCCTGCGGGCCCGCACAGCACTCGGTCACACTAAAGCCGCAGCTGGCGCCCTCTGCAGGACCGGCTCGGGCTCGCCAGACCGGTCGGACCGGCCCCTGTGGACCCCCACAACACTTGGTCACACTAAAGCCGCAGCTGGAGGCCTCTGCAGGACCGGCTCGGGCTCTCCGGAACTGTCGGCCCGGCCCCTGTGTGCCCCACAGGACTCGGTCTCACTGCAGGTGCGGCTGGTGGCCTGTACAGGACTAGCTCAGGCTCGCCGGACTGGTCACCCGGAGCCCTGCGTGCCTCCACCGGACTCGGCCTCCTCCGCAGCTGTGGCTGGAGCATGCTGAAGGAGCCGGTCCTGGTCGCCGGACCGGTCAGACCGGCCCGTGCGGGCCCGCACAGCACTCGGTCACACTAAAGCCGCAGCTGGCTCCCTCTGCACGACCGGCCCGGGCTCGCCAGACCGGTCAGACCGGCCCCTGGGGACCCCCACAACACTTGGTCACACTAAAGCCGCAGCTGGAGGCCTCTGCAGGACCGGCTCGGGCTTGCCAGACCGGTCGGCCCAGCCCCTGCGTGCCCCACAGGACTCGGTTTCATTGCAGGTGCGGCTGCAGGCCTCTGCAGGACCGGCTCGGGCTCTCCGGAACGGTCAGCCCGGCCCCTGCGTGCCCCCACCCGACTCGGCCTCCTCCGCAGCTGCGGCTGGAGCATGCTGAAGGAGCCGGTCCCGGTCGCCGGACCGCTCGGACCGGCCCCTGCGGGCCCACACAGCACTCGGTCACACTAAAACCGCAGCTGGCGCCCTCTGCACGACCGGCTTGGGCTCGCCAGACCTGTCGGACCGGCCCCTGGGGACCCCCACAACACTTGGTCACACTAAAGCCTCAGCTGGAGGCCTCTGCAAGACCGTCTCGGGCTTGCCAGACCGGTCGGCCCGGCCCCTGTGTGCCCCAGCAGGACTCGGTCAAACTGCAGCAGTGGCTGCAGGCCTCTGCAGGACCGGCTCGTGCCCCCCTGAACGGTCAGCCCGACGCCTGCGTGCCCCAACAGGACTCGGTCACACAGCAGTAGTGGCTGGAGGCCTGTGCAGGACCGGCTCGGGCTCGCCGTACCAGTCGGCCCAGCCCCTGTGTGCCCCGCAGGACTCGGTCTCACTGCCGGTTCGGCTGGTGGCCTGTACAGGACCGGCTCAGGCTTTCCTTACCGGTCACCCTGACCCCTGCGTGCCCCCACCCGACTCGGCCACCTCCGCAGCTGTGGCTGGAGCATGCTGAAGGAGTTGGTCCCGGTCGCCGGACCGGTCTGATCGGCCCCTGCGGGCCCGCACAGCACTCGGGCACACTAAAACCGCAGCTGGTGCCCTCTGCAGGACCGTCTCGGGCTCGCCAGACCGGTCGGACCGGCCCCTGGGGACCCCCACAACGCTCTGTCACACTAAAGCCGCAGCTGGAGGCCTCTGCAAGACCGGCTCGGGCTTGCCAGACCGGTCAGCCCGGCCTTTGCGTGCCCAAACAGGACTCGGTCAAACTGCCGCAGTGGCTGGAGGCCTCTGCTGGACTGGCTCCGGCTCTCTGGAACGGTCAGCCCGGCCCCTGTGTGCCCCCACAGGACTAGGTCTCACTGCAGGTGCGGCTGCAGGCCTCTGCAGGACCGGCTCGGGCTCGCCGGACCGGTCGGCCCCGCCCCTGCATGCCCCAACAGGACTCGGTCACACTGCAGCCGTGGCTGGAGGCCTACGCAGGACCGGCTCGGACCCTCCGGACCGGTCGGCCCGGCCCTTGCAGGCCCCGAAAAAAATCAGTCTCATGGCAGCCGCAGCTGGAGATCGCTGCCGGGGCGTCTCGTGTACTCCTACACGGTCTACTTGGCCCCGACCGACTCGCACACTCCGCGGCGGCAGCTCGATGTCTCTGCCGGGGCGGCTCGAAAACGGCGGAACGGTCTACCAGGCCCCGGCAGACTTCCTCCGGCTCGGTCGCTCCGCGGCGGCGGCTAGAGGTCGCTGCCGGGGCGGCTGGGTCACGGCGGAACGGTCTACCCGGCCCCGGAGGGTTCCGAGCCGCTTCACCTGTTGTGGCCGCTAGAGGTCGCTGCCGCGTAAATGTCGGGTACGCCGGCCACGTCTACCCGGCCAGGACGGACTTGGTCGCTTCGCGGCGGCGGCTGGAGGTTGCTGCGGGAGCCGCTCCCGGTCGCCGGACCGGTCGGCCCGGCCCCTGCGGGCGCCGAGCGACACGGTCGTTCGGCGGCGGCGGCTGGGTACCGTGGCAGGATCGGCTCGGGTTCGCCGGACCGGTGGTCCCGGCCCGACGGGCACGGGCCACTCGGCCGTTCCGCGGCAATGGGTGGAGACTCGTGTAAGACCGTCTCACGTTCGCCGGATCGGTCGGCCAGGCCCCGTCCGACTCGGTCGCTTCGCGGAGGTAGCTGGAGGTCGCTGCCGTGGCGGCTGGGGCACGGCGGGACGGTCTACCTTGCCCCGGCAGGCTGCGTCCGGCTCGGTCGCTCCGCGGCGGCAGCTAGAGGTCGCTGCCGGGGCGGCTGGGGCACGGCGGAAAGGTCTACCCGGCCCCGGCGGGCCCCGTCCGCCTCGGTCGCTCCGCGGCGGCTGCTAGGGGTCGCTGCCGGGCTGCTGGGGCACGGCGGAAAGGTCTACCCGGCCCCGGCGGGCCCCGTCCGCCTCGGTCGCTCCGCGGCGGCTGCTAGAGGTCGCTGCCGGGGCGGCTGGGGCACGGCGGAAAGGTCTACCCGGCCCCGGCGGGCCCCGTCCGGCTCGGTCGCTCCGCGGCGGCGTCTAGAGGTCGCTGCCGTGTCGACTCGGAAACGGCAGAACGGTCTACCGGGCCCCGGCAGGCTGCGTCCGGCTCGGTCGCTTCGCGGCGGCGGCTAGAGGTCGCTGCCGGGGCGGCTGGGGCACGGCGGGACGGTCTACCCGGGTCCGGCAGGCTTCGTCCGCCTCGGTCGCTCCGCGGAGGAGGCTAGGGGTCGCTGCCGGGGCGGTTCGGAAACGGCGGGACGGTCTACCCGGCTCCGGCGGTCCCCGTCCGGCTCGGTCTCTCCGCGGCGGCGTCTAGGGGTCGCTGCCGGGGCGTCTCGGAAGCGGCGGGACGGTCTACCGGGCTCCGGCAGGCTTCGTCCGGCTCGGTCGCTCCGCGGCGGCGGCTAGAGGTCGCTGCCGGGGCGGCTGGGTCACGGCGGAACGGTCTACCCGGCCCCGGAGGGTTCCGAGCCGCTTCACCTGTTGTGGCCGCTAGAGGTCGCTGCCGCGTAAATGTCGGGTACGCCGGCCACGTCTACCCGGCCAGGACGGACTTGGTCGCTTCGCGGCGGCGGCTGGAGGTTGCTGCGGGAGCCGCTCCCGGTCGCCGGACCGGTCGGCCCGGCCCCTGCGGGCGCCGAGCGACACGGTCGTTCGGCGGCGGCGGCTGGGGACCGTGGCAGGAGCGGCTCGGGCTCGCCGGACCGGTGGTCCCGGCCCCGTCCGACTCGGTCGCTTCGCGGAGGTGGCTGGAGGTCGCTGCCGTGGCGGCTGGGGCACGGCGGAACGGTCTACCCGGCTCCGGCGGGCTGCGTCCGCCTCGGTCGCTGCCGTGGCGGCTGCTAGGGGTCGCTGCCGGGGTGGCTGGGGCACGGCGGAACGGTCTACCCGGGTCCGGCGGGCCCCGTCCGCCTCGGTCGCTCCGCGGAGGAGGCTAGGGGTCGCTGCCGGGGCGTCTCGGAAACGGCGGGACGGTCTACCTTGCCCCGGCAGGCTTCGTCCGGCTCGGTCGCTCCGCGGCGGCGGCTAGAGGTCGCTGCCGTGTCGGCTCGGAAACGGCGGAACGGTCTACCCGGCCCCGGCAGGCTGCGTCCGGCTCGGTCGCTCCGCGGCGGCGGCTAGAGGTCGCTGCCGGGGCGGCTGGGAAACGGCGGGACGGTCTACCCCGCCCCGGAGGGTTCCGAGCCGCTTCACCTGTTGTGGCCGCTAGAGGTCGCTGCCGCGTAAATGTCGGGTACGCCGGCCACGTCTACCCGGCCAGGACGGACTTGGTCGCTTCGCGGCGGCGGCTGGAGGTTGCTGCGGGAGCCGCTCCCGGTCGCCGGACCGGTCGGCCCGGCCCCTGCGGGCGCCGAGCGACACGGTCGTTCGGCGGCGGCGGCTGGGGACCGTGGCAGGAGCGGCTCGGGCTCGCCGGACCGGTGGTCCCGGCCCCGTCCGACTCGGTCGCTTCGCGGAGGTGGCTGGAGGTCGCTGCCGTGGCGGCTGGGGCACGGCGGAACGGTCTACCCGGCTCCGGCGGGCTGCGTCCGCCTCGGTCGCTGCCGTGGCGGCTGCTAGGGGTCGCTGCCGGGGTGGCTGGGGCACGGCGGAACGGTCTACCCGGGTCCGGCGGGCCCCGTCCGCCTCGGTCGCTCCGCGGAGGAGGCTAGGGGTCGCTGCCGGGGCGTCTCGGAAACGGCGGGACGGTCTACCTTGCCCCGGCAGGCTTCGTCCGGCTCGGTCGCTCCGCGGCGGCGGCTAGAGGTCGCTGCCGTGTCGGCTCGGAAACGGCGGAACGGTCTACCCGGCCCCGGCAGGCTGCGTCCGGCTCGGTCGCTCCGCGGCGGCGGCTAGAGGTCGCTGCCGGGGCGGCTGGGAAACGGCGGGACGGTCTACCCGGCTCCGGCGGGCCCCGTCCGCCTCGGTCGCTCCGCGGAGGAGGCTAGGGGTCGCTGCCGGGGCGTCTCGGAAACGGCGGGACGGTCTACCTTGCCCCGGCAGGTTTCGTCCGGCTCGGTCTCTCCGCGGCGGCGGCGGCTAGGGGTCGCTGCCGGGGCGGCTCGGAAACGGCGGCACGGTCTACCCGGCTCCGGCGGTCCCCGTCCGGCTCGGTCGCTCCGCGGCGGCGGCTAGGGGTCGCTGCCGGGCGGCTGGGGCACGGCGGAACGGTCTACCTGGTCCCGGCGGGCACCGTCCGGCTCGGTCTCTCCGCGGCGGCGGCGGCTAGGGGTCGCTGCCGGGGCGTCTCGGAAACGGCGGAACGGTCTACCCGGGTGCTACCGTCTCGCGCTCTCCGCGGCGGCGGCTAGAGGTCGCTGCCGGGGCGGCTTGCGATCCGCGTCCAGGTCTACCCCGTTTCGGATTGTCTTGGCCGCTCTGGCTGTGGGGGGGGGCGCTACAGCTCCGGAGCTGCCAGAGGCGTCGCTGTAATTTTGTACCTCCAGTTACGTCGAGGTAAACCTCGGCTGCCGTCGGAGCCGCTGCCGGTAGTCGGCGCCTATGGGACTAGAACGTTTTTTTCGGATGCCTTATATGTTCGTCTGTAGGAGCGAGTGAGGACTCGGCTCCGGTAGTGGCGGTGAGCGGGCGCTCGCGAGCAGGGTTGACCGGCCGGCCGCCTAGAGAGGGGATCGGCGGCGGCGGCGGCGGCTTTCTCGGGCATCGGTTCGTTCGATCGGTCCGGTCGCTTCGGTTTGTCCGTCGCTCCTCATCCCGCAGCTCTGTCCTGGGCTAAGGCGGTTTTGCAGGCGAGCAGCGAAAAAAAGCCGGAGAAGGCGAGAGAGAGGCAAGAGGCAAGCCGGCTCCCGCGCCGCCAGGGCGAAGGCGAGAGAGAGAGGGAGAGAGAGACGAGAAGGGCACGGGCCGGTCTGCCGGCACCCGAACGTAGGATGGCCGGGGGCGTCCCCGGCGGGTCCCGCCGCGATGGAAGAGGGGGACCCGGAGGTCGTAGGTCGTGGCGGCGTCGCCTCGTCCTCCTTTCGCACCGCATTCTCACCCGCACGCGGGAGCCCCGGCCGATTCGTGG
>NC_052547.1:1076396-1085785 GCF_016699485.2 Gallus gallus
GAATTCCTTTTTTGTCCCTAATTTTTATTTTTAATTTTTTTTATTGGATTCGTCAGTCGATTTATTTTTTATTTTTATTTTTATTTTTACATTTTCGGGGTTTTAATTTAAAAAAAAATGTATATATTTTTTTTATTCATTCGTTCGTGCATTTCTTTCCGTGTGCGTGTGCGCGTGAGTAGGCCCGGCCCGGCCCGGCCCGGCCCAGCACGCCCCCCCGTCGGTAAGTGGCTGCGGTGCCGAGGCAGTGGGTAGACCTGGCGGCCGGCTTTACGACCACCACCCCCCCCCCCCCCCCCCCTCGCCGTTTTTGTTCTTATTTTTGACTTTTTTTTAAATTTTTTTTAAATTGCCTTTTTCTTTTTTTTAATTTTTTTTTCATTTTTTAATTAATTATTTTTTTTAGTTAATATTTTAAGAATTCCTTTTTTGTCCCTATTTTCAATTTTTAATTTTTTTTTATTGGATTCGTCAGTCGATTTATTTTTTATTATTTTTATATTATTTTACATTTTCGGTTTTTAAGTCTTTTCAAATTTTTAATTTTTTTATTCATTCGTTCGTGCATTTCTTTCCGTGTGTGTGCGCGCGTGAGTAGGCCCGGCCCGGCCCGGCCCAGCCCAGCACGCCCCCCCCCCCTCTGTCGGGAAGTGGCTGCAGTGCCGAGGTGGCGGGTAGACCTGGCAGACGGAGCTTCAACACCAACCCCCCCCCCCCCCCCCCCCCAGCACCCCGCCCTGGCAACCTTTTCTGCATTTTTTTTTAATGATTTTTGATTTTTCTTTTCCCGTTTTTTTTTTTTTAAATTGATTTTTTTTCCCCCATTCCCTCCACCCCCCCCCCTTTTTTTTTTTTTTTTTTTTTTAAAAAAAAAAAAAAAAGGTGTCCCCCCCTTCCGATGGCTCGGCCAGATAGTGACTCGACTTGGCGTCCGGTGCCCGGCACCCCCCCCCCCCCAATCCCCTGTATCCGCTCCACCTGATCTGCCCCCCGCTCCTTTTTCTCTTTTTCTCCCCCACATTCGTTCCTTCGTTTGTTCGCTCGCTCTTTATTTCTCTCTCTCTCTCTCTCATCTCTCTCTCACTCTCTCCATCTTTCTTTCTTTCCTTCTTTGCCTGGGTTCCCCCCCCCCTTACTTTCTTCTTAAATACGTCCGTCCATCCGTGCCATTGGTCGTTTGCTCAGTCGTCGCCCGTTTCTTCCTCGTTCTCGGGGGAAAGTCGGACGGGAGAGGGTCACGGGATTGTTATTTATTTATTCCTCCCTCCCCCCCCCCCCCCCCCCCCCCTTTCTCTCGCCGTTCATGCCCGCTCCCCTCCTCCCCCCCCACTCGACTCCCGAAGGGCTGGACCCGACGGCTCGGCCGGCCAGTGGCGAGACAGAAGGGTCGGCGCCCCAGCCCCACCCCCCGGATCCGCCCCGCCTGATCGGCCCCCTTTTGTTCGTCTTTCCCCGCCGTTTTTTTGGTTTTGTTTTGTTTTTGTTTTCTGAACGCTGCTTCTCCACACCCCGCCACCCCCCCCCCCCCGCTTTGATTTTTTTTTCCCGTGCCTTTCTTTCCTCCGGCGGGCACGACCTGATGTCTCGACCGGTCCCCGCGCCGCTCACAGCCCGCACCCCCCCCCCGCGCAACTCCTCCCTGCCCTCCCCCAACCGTGGACCCACCCCCAGCCCGCCACGCGCTTTCTTTCCATTACACTCTTGCTTTCCGTTTTTTTTTTTTTTTTCTACCGGGGGGGGGGGGGTGCGGGGAACGGGCACGTACGTTCGCACTCCCGTAGTCGCTCGCTCTTCTTCCACTTCTCCCTCTAGTAGCGCCCCGCCGGGGGAGCCGAGGGTCCCCTCCCCGAGCGCCGGCGGTCGGACCCGACGGCTCGGACGCCGGCCGGGTGGGAGGCGAGGCGAGGCGAGGCGAGGCGAGGCTGCCTCTCCGCCCTCCTGCCGGCCGGGAGAGAGGCTCGCTGCGAGCCCGGTGACCGGACGAGTCGAACAGACGAGTCCCAGGCGGCCCGCGGCCCCCGGCCCCCGCCCCCCGCCGCCGCCGCCGCCGCCGCCGCCGCCGCCGCCGCCGCCGCCGCCGCCACCACCACCACCACCCCCGGGACGGACGACGCCGTCTCCCCCCGGCCTACCTCTGCTACCGTCTTCCCGCCATTATTTTGCGTTCCCGCGCCGACACGAGCGACCGCCCGCATGCGAACCGGCCGTACTTTCCCGCCCGCCCGGCCCCCTTGTGGGCGGAGCCCCCGCCCACACGCCCGCGCCTGCGCACCTCCTCGGGAGGTCGGGGCCGTGTCCGCCGGTCGGGTGGAGGGGGACCGGGGGGAGGGGGGGGGGTTACGCGGCGCCCTGGCTAAGGTGTCCCGGCGTTGATGTGGCGCGCGAGCGAGCCGCACGCGAATGGGGTTTCAAAGACCCAGCTTGAAACCGCCTAAAGAGTTACCTAGCCCCCGAGCGAAAAGGAAACGAAACCAAAACGTTCAAACCGGCAAACGAACGGGCACACTGAGGGACAGAGAAATAAACAAAGAAGCAAACACGAGACGAACGCTGCCGTAAGAAGTCGCTGCCGAGCGGCTCGAAAGCAGCGGAACGGTCTACCCGGCCCCAGAGGGCTCCGAGCCGTTCACACGGCGGAGACCGCTAGAGGTCGCTGGCCCGGCCCTCTCCGGGCTGGCAGGCCACGTCTACCCGGCCAGGACGGACTTGGTCGCTCCGCGGCGGCGGCTGGAGGCCTCTGCGGGAGCCGCTCCCGGTCGCCGGACCGGTCGGCCCGGCCGCTCCGTGCACGCACAGGACTCGGTCTCACTGCAGCCGCGGCTGGAGGCCTCTGCAGGACCGGCTCGGGCTCTCCGGAACGGTCGGCCCGGCCCCTGCGTGCCCAAAAAGGACTCGGTCACACAGCAGCAGTGGCTGGAGGCCTCTGCAGGACCGGCTCGGGCCCTCCGGAACGGTCGGCCCGGCCCCTGAGTGCCCCAAAAGGACTCGGTCACACTGCAGGTGCGGCTGGAGGCCGCTGCTGGACCGGCTCCGGCTCTCCGGAATGGTCAGCCCGGCCCCTGTGTGCTCCCACAGGACTCGGTGTCACTGCAGGTGTGGCTGGTGGACTGTACAGGAACGACTCTGGGTCAGCAGACCGGTCGGCCCGGCCCCTGCGTGCCTCCACAGGACTCGGTCTCACTACAGGTGCGGCTGGAGGCCTGTACAGGCCCGTCTCAGGCTTGCTGGACCGGTCAACCCAACCCCTGCGTGCCCCCACCCGACTCGGCCACCTCCGCAGCTGCGGCTGGAGCATGCTGAAGGAGCCGATCCCGGTCACCGGACCGCTCGCACCGGCCCCTGCGGGCCCGCACAGCACTCGGTCACACTAAAGCCGCAGCTGGAGGCCTCTGCAGGACTGGCTCCGGCTCTCCGGAACGGTCAGCCCGGCCCCTGCGTGCCCAAACAGGACTCGGTCACACAGCAGCCGTGGCTGGAGGCCTCTGCAGGACCGGCTTGGGCTCGCCGTACCGGTCGGCCCAGCCCCTGTGTGCCCCACAGGACTCGGTTTCATTGCAGGTGCAGCTGCAGGCCTCTGCAGGACTGGCTCGGGCCCTCCGGAACGGTCAGCCCGGCACCTGCGTGCCCCCACCTGACTCGGCCACCACCGCAGCTGCGGCTGGAGCATGCTGAAGGAGCCGGTCCCGGTCGCCGGACCGCTCAGACCGGCCCGTGCGGGCCCGCACAGCACTCGGTCACACTAAAGCCGCAGCTGGCTCCCTCTGCACGACCGGCTCGGACACGCCAGACCGGTCAGACCGGCCCCTGGGGACCCCCACAACACTTGGTCACACTAAAGCCGCAGCTGGAGGCCTCTGCAGGACCGGCTCGGGCTTGCCAGACCGGTCGGCCCAGCCCCTGCGTGCCCCACAGGACTCGGTCTCACTGCAGGTGCGGCTGCAGGCCTCTGCAGGACCGGCTCGGGCTCTCCGGAACGGTCAGCCGGGCCCCTGCGTGCCCCCACCCGACTCGGCCTCCTCCGCAGCTGCGGCTGGAGCATGCTGAAGGAGCCGGTCCCGGTCGCCGGACCGCTCGGACCGGCCCCTGCGGGCCCGCACAGCACTCGGTCACACTAAAGCCGCAGCTGGCGCCCTCTGCAGGACCGGCTCGGGCTCTCCGGAACGGTCAGCCCGGCCCCTGCGTGCCCAAACAGGACTCGGTTTCATTGCAGGTGCGGCTGGTGGCCTGTACAGGACCAGCTCAGGCTCGCCGGACTGGTCACCCGGACCCCTGCGTGCCCCCACCGGACTCGGCCTCCTCCGCAGCTGTGGCTGGAGCATGCTGAAGGAGCCGGTCCTGGTCGCCGGACCGCTCAGACCGGCCCGTGCGGGCCCGTACAGCACTCGGTCACACTAAAGCCGCAGCTGGCTCCCTCTGCACGACCGGCTCGGGCACGCCAGACCGGTCAGACCGGCCCCTGGGGACCCCCACAACACTTGGTCACACTAAAGCCGCAGCTGGAGGCCTCTGCAGGACCGGCTCGGGCTTGCCAGACCGGTCGGCCCAGCCCCTGCGTGCCCCAACAGGACTCGGTCTCACTACAGGTGCGGCTGGAGGCCTGTACAGGACAGTCTCAGGCTTGCTGGACCGGTCAACCCAACCCCTGCGTGCCCCCACCGGACTCGGCCACCTCCGCAGCTGCGGCTGGAGCATGCTGAAGGAGCCGGTCCTGGTCGCCGGACCGCTCAGACCGGCCCGTGCGGGCCCGCACAGCACTCGGTCACACTAAAGCCGCAGCTGGAGGCCTCTGCAGGACCGGCTCGGGCTTGCCAGACCGGTCGGGCCCAGCCCCTGCGTGCCCCACAGGACTCGGTTTCATTGCAGGTGCGGCTGCAGGCCTCTGCAGGACCGGCTCGGGCTCTCCGGAACGGTCAGCCCGGCCCCTGCGTGCCCCCACCCGACTCGGCCACCTCCGCAGCTGCGGCTGGAGCATGCTGAAGGAGCCGGTCCCGGTCGCCGGACCGGTCGGAACGGCCCGTGCGGGCCCGCACAGCACTCGGTCACACTAAAGCCGCAGCTGGCGCCCTCTGCAGGACCGGCTCGGGCTCGCCAGACCGGTCGGACCGGCCCCTGTGGACCCCCACAACACTTGGTCACACTAAAGCCGCAGCTGGAGGCCTCTGCAGGACCGGCTCGGGCTCTCCGGAACAGTCAGCCCGGCCCCTGCGTGCCCAAACAGGACTCGGTCTCACTGCAGGTGCGGCTGGTGGCCTGTACAGGACCAGCTCAGGCTCGCCGGACCGGTCACCCGGACCCCTGCGTGCACCCACCGGACTCGGCCTCCTCCGCAGCTGTGGCTGGAGCATGCTGAAGGAGCCGGTCCTGGTCGCCGGACCGCTCAGGACCGGCCCGTGCGGGCCCGCACAGCACTCGGTCACACTAAAGCCGCAGCTGGCTCCCTCTGCACGACCGGCTCGGGCACGCCAGACCGGTCGGACCGGCCCCTGTGGACCCCCACAACACTTGGTCACACTAAAGCCGCAGCTGGAGGCCTCTGCAGGACCGGCTCGGGCTCTCCGGAACGGTCAGCCCGGCCCCTGCGTGCCCAAACAGGACTCGGTCTCACTGCAGGTGCGGCTGGTGGCCTGTACAGGACCAGCTCAGGCTCGCCGGACTGGTCACCCGGACCCCTGCGTGCCCCCACCGGACTTGGCCTCCTCCGCAGCTGTGGCTGGAGCATGCTGAAGGAGCCGGTCCTGGTCGCCGGACCGGTCAGACCGGCCCGTGCCGGCCCGCACAGCACTCGGTCACACTAAAGCCGCAGCTGGCTCCCTCTGCACGACCGGCTCGGGCACGCCAGACCGGTCGGACCGGCCCCTGGGGACCCCCACAACACTTGGTCACACTAAAGCCGCAGCTGGAGGCCTCTGCAGGACCGGCTCGGGCTCTCCGGAACTATCGGCCCGGCCCCTGTGTGCCCCACAGGACTCGGTTTCACTGCAGGTGCGGCTGGTGGCCTCTGCAGGACCGGCTCGGGCCCTCCGGAACGGTCGGCCTGGCCCCTGTGTGCCCCTCAGGATTCGGTCTCACTGCAGGTGCGGCTGGTGGCCTGTACAGGACCAGCTCAGGCTCGCCGGACTGGTCACACCGGACCCCTGCGTGCCCCCACCGGACTCGGCCACCTCCGCAGCTGCGGCTGGAGCATGCTGAAGGAGCCGATCCCGGTCACCGGACCGCTCGCACCGGCCCCTGCGGGCCCGCACAGCACTCGGTCACACTAAAGCCGCAGCTGGAGGCCTCTGCAGGACCGGCTCCGGCTCTCCGGAACGGTCAGCCCGGCCCCTGCGTGCCCAAACAGGACTCGGTCACACAGCAGCCGTGGCTGGAGGCCTCTGCAGGACCGGCTTGGGCTCGCCGTACCGGTCGGGCCCAGCCCCTGTGTGCCCCACAGGACTCGGTTTCATTGCAGGTGCAGCTGCAGGCCTCTGCAGGACTGGCTCGGGCCCTCCGGAACGGTCAGCCCGGCACCTGCGTGCCCCCACCTGACTCGGCCACCACCGCAGCTGCGGCTGGAGCATGCTGAAGGAGCCGGTCCCGGTCGCCGGACCGCTCAGACCGGCCCGTGCGGGCCCGCACAGCACTCGGTCACACTAAAGCCGCAGCTGGCTCCCTCTGCACGACCGGCTCGGACACGCCAGACCGGTCAGACCGGCCCCTGGGGACCCCCACAACACTTGGTCACACTAAAGCCGCAGCTGGAGGCCTCTGCAGGACCGGCTCGGGCTTGCCAGACCGGTCGGGCCCAGCCCCTGCGTGCCCCACAGGACTCGGTCTCACTGCAGGTGCGGCTGCAGGCCTCTGCAGGACCGGCTCGGGCTCTCCGGAACGGTCAGCCGGGCCCCTGCGTGCCCCCACCCGACTCGGCCTCCTCCGCAGCTGCGGCTGGAGCATGCTGAAGGAGCCGGTCCCCGGTCGCCGGACCGCTCGGGACCGGCCCCTGCGGGCCCGCACAGCACTCGGTCACACTAAAGCCGCAGCTGGCGCCCTCTGCAGGACCGGCTCGGGCTCTCCGGAACGGTCAGCCCGGCCCCTGCGTGCCCAAACAGGACTCGGTTTCATTGCAGGTGCGGCTGGTGGCCTGTACAGGACCAGCTCAGGCTCGCCGGACTGGTCACCCGGACCCCTGCGTGCCCCCACCGGACTCGGCCTCCTCCGCAGCTGTGGCTGGAGCATGCTGAAGGAGCCGGTCCCGGTCGCCGGACCGCTCAGACCGGCCCGTGCGGGCCCGCACAGCACTCGGTCACACTAAAGCCGCAGCTGGCTCCCTCTGCACGACCGGCTCGGGCACGCCAGACCGGTCAGACCGGCCCCTGGGGACCCCCACTACACTTGGTCACACTAAAGCCGCAGCTGGAGGCCTCTGCAGGACCGGCTCGGGCTTGCCAGACCGGTCGGCCCAGCCCCTGCGTGCCCCACAGGACTCGGTTTCATTGCAGGTGCGGCTGCAGGCCTCTGCAGGACCGGCTCGGGCTCTCCGGAACGGTCAGCCCGGCCCCTGCGTGCCCCCACCCGACTCGGCCACCTCCGCAGCTGCGGCTGGAGCATGCTGAAGGAGCCGGTCCCGGTCGCCGGACCGGTCGGAACGGCCCCTGCGGGCCCGCACAGCACTCGGTCACACTAAAGCCGCAGCTGGCGCCCTCTGCAGGACCGGCTCGGGCTCGCCAGACCGGTCGGACCGGCCCCTGTGGACCCCCACAACACTTGGTCACACTAAAGCCGCAGCTGGAGGCCTCTGCAGGACCGGCTCGGGCTCTCCGGAACGGTCAGCCCGGCCCCTGCGTGCCCAAACAGGACTCGGTTTCATTGCAGGTGCGGCTGGTGGCCTGTACAGGACCAGCTCAGGCTCGCCGGACTGGTCACCCGGACCCCTGCGTGCCCCCACCGGACTCGGCCTCCTCCGCAGCTGTGGCTGGAGCATGCTGAAGGAGCCGGTCCTGGTCGCCGACCGCTCAGACCGGCCCGTGCGGGCCCGTACAGCACTCGGTCACACTAAAGCCGCAGCTGGCTCCCTCTGCACGACCGGCTCGGGCACGCCAGACCGGTCAGACCGGCCCCTGGGGACCCCCACAACACTTGGTCACACTAAAGCCGCAGCTGGAGGCCTCTGCAGGACCGGCTCGGGCTTGCCAGACCGGTCGGCCCAGCCCCTGCGTGCCCCAACAGGACTCGGTCTCACTACAGGTGCGGCTGGAGGCCTGTACAGGACAGTCTCAGGCTTGCTGGACCGGTCAACCCAACCCCTGCGTGCCCCCACCGGACTCGGCCACCTCCGCAGCTGCGGCTGGAGCATGCTGAAGGAGCCGGTCCTGGTCGCCGGACCGCTCAGAGACCGGCCCGTGCGGGCCCGCACAGCACTCGGTCACACTAAAGCCGCAGCTGGAGGCCTCTGCAGGACCGGCTCGGGCTTGCCAGACCGGTCGCCCAGCCCCTGCGTGCCCCACAGGACTCGGTTTCATTGCAGGTGCGGCTGCAGGGCCTCTGCAGGACCGGCTCGGGCTCTCCGGACGGTCAGCCCGGCCCCTGCGTGCCCCCACCCGACTCGGCCACCTCCGCAGCTGTGGCTGGAGCATGCTGAAGGAGCCGGTCCCGGTCGCCGGACCGTCGGAACCGGCCCGTGCGGGCCCGCACAGCACTCGGTCACACTAAAGCCGCAGCTGGCGCCCTCTGCAGGACCGGCTCGGGCTCGCCAGACGCGGTCGGACCGGCCCCTGTGGACCCCCACAACACTTGGTCACACTAAAGCCGCAGCTGGAGGCTCTGCAGGACCGGCTCGGGCTCTCCGGAACAGTCAGCCCGGCCCCTGCGTGCCCCAACAGGACTCGGTCTCACTGCAGGTTGCGGCTGGTGGCCTGTACAGGAACCAGCTCAGGCTCGCCGGAACCGGTCACCCGGACCCCTGCGTGCACCCACCGGACTCGGCCTCCTCCGCAGCTGTGGCTGGAGCATGCTGAAGGAGCCGGTCCTGGTCGCCGGACCGCTCAGACCGGCCCGTGCGGGCCCGCACAGCACTCGGTCACACTAAAGCCGCAGCTGGCTCCCTCTGCACGACCGGCTCGGGCACGCCAGACCGGTCAGACCGGCCCCTGGGGACCCCCACAACACTTGGTCACACTAAAGCCGCAGCTGGAGGCCTCTACAGGACCGGCTCGGGCTCTCCGGAACTGTCGGCCCGGCCCCTGCGTGCCCCACAGGACTCGGTCTCACTGCAGGTGCGGCTGGTGGCCTGTACAGGACCAGCTCAGGCTCGCCGGACTGGTCACCCGGACCCCTGCGTGCCCCCCACCGGACTCGGCCATCCTCCGCAGCTGTGGCTGGAGCATGCTGAAGGAGCCGGTCCCCGGTCGCCGGAC